>NW_006408952.1:245479-272697 GCF_000296735.1 Chrysochloris asiatica
CTAACCAAACATGAGCTCCTTCTCAAGTGACTGGTTCCTCCTGACAGTATGTCCCAAGTATGAGAGGCAAAGTTTGGCCATCCTGACCTCCAAGGAACACTCTAGCTGCACTTCTTCCAACACAGATCTGTTGGTTCTTTTGGCAGCCCATGGAACTTTCAATATTCTCCTCCAACACCATAATTCAAAAACATGGATTCTTCTACGGTCCTCCTTATTCACTGTCCAGCTTTTGAATGCATATGAGGTTATTGAAAATACCATGTCTTGAGGTCAGGCACACCTTAGTCTTCAAGCTGACGTCTTTGCTCTTCAACATTTTAAAAAGGGCTTGTGCAGCAGATTTGCCTAAGGCAATACGTCCTTTGATTTCTTGACTGCGGCTTCCACAGTACGGCAAACTGACAGGCTGTTGTACATAGGGAGGGTATAAGTTGGTATCGACTAGATGTCACCTAACAACAACAAAACAACAATAAAAATAACCAGCCTCAATCTTGGGGTCTTGCTAATTTAGTTTTGCCCAGCTGGAAAGTCCCTGTTAGCCTTATTTTTAAAATAATGGTTATTTTTTAGTAGCCAACATGCTGACAGCAGAAAGCTGTTGCCATGCCTCTGTTTAACTGTGTCTTGAAGGGTGCTGTCTTGATTAAGAGCCTCCAGGACTTCAGAGTGCTGTCAATGGAGACTCCCCAGCTGGCTTTTCTCCACTTTTCTGGGATTCATCAGGTCATTTGAATAGCTACCCTCTTACATTTGGGCCCAAATCAAAGGCTTCTTTCCAGGATTTTATTTTCACCCAGTTACTTTGTCTTTGGTTTTTCTTGGATGAGCTAAGGCTGCCACAGTAAATAATGGAAAAATATAACCCCCCCCATGCCACACAATGCTGTGATTTTTGTTTGTTTGCCGAGACAAAAAGAATGTGTCAGGTAAGAAATTGTGAGTTGTTGATGTGAATTGAAAATTAAACATGGACCTAGGTTTTACCTTCAGAAAGCTAGGCTCGGAAGTGCTTACGCAAGTGATGGAGTCTGATGTGACACTGTAGGATAAGCATTGGACTGCTAATCGCAAGGTGGACAGTTCAGACCTACCAGTTGCGCCTCGGAAACCCGTTATAGGGTCACGGTGAGTCGGAACTGACTGGATAGCACTTAACAACACAAGTGACAGCTTTCCTGAGGTTTGAATTAAATTCACGGTTTTATTCTCAACCGCAAAAGCCTTTGCCTTTGAGCCTCTTCAGTTCTGAGGAAAGCCTAACATTATCTACATTCCATGTGAACAGGAAAGATATGTTGATTTTTAAAGTTTAGGGAAAGTTTGGGCTTCTTATTCTAGAAATATTCTGATGTACCCTTTGTTGCTGTTTTTGTTTTTTAAATATATTTGGTCTTCTGGGAACTCCTCTGGTATTCCTTTTGATTATCCTCCTATTTGTATTTAAGAACACCATTTGAAATGTAACTAGAATGTGTGTACTGACTGTTTTGTTCGCAGGGTGAGGGTGTAATTTTCCTCTTCCCACTGTTACTGAACTCATTAGAAACATATGTCATGTAAGAGTGTAGTTTGCTCTGGTGATATTCTTGGGCACAGGCAGTGGTACCCAGGGATTCAGAGGAGACTCTCTGGGGCCAGAAGGCCTGGTTTCTTATCTCTCTGCTGCCATGGTTACCTTGCCATAATTATCACAATAACAGCTATGAGGATCTTTCTCATTTATCTACCAAGTGCCAGGCACTTAGCATTTCTCATCTTAAATCCTTAAAATTTTCCCAGTTTTGTTTTGTTCACCTCAATTTATAGACAAGGAAGTGGAGACTCAGAAAGGACCAGAAAAGTGCTAAATGTAGTCATATATATATTTACATTATTTCTTTTTTTATCTGCTTACATTGCTTATAGGAAAGAGCGCTGGTGGCATACTGGGTTACATGTTGAGCTGCTACCTCAAGGTCAGCAGTTTGAACTAACTTGACACACAACCATGTTACTTATGTAAAGGGCTGCCTTCATGGCAAAAGTGGTTTAAGTACTTGATCACTAGGTGAAAGGTTTGTGGTTTGAACCCACTCAGAGGTATCTTGGAAGACAGGCCTAGTTATCTGCAACTAAAGTATCACAGCCTTGAAAACCAATGCAGTGGAGTTGAGTCTGGCTCAACTGTGTGTCAGAACAGAACTGTGCTCCCTATGGTTTCAGAAGCAAATTGCCACACCTTTCTTCCAAGGTTCCTCTGGGTGGACTCAAATTTCTAAACTTATGGTTAGCAGCCAAGCTCATTAATTGCTTGAACCACCAAGGGACTCCTCTATTTATTTAGGGCTGACTTATTTGTGGGCAAGAAGAGACGTATGTATATATTTAGCATTAATCACTTTAGTATCATAAATTCAGTATAAGACATGCTTTCACCCATACTTTCTCATGCTGGTCCTTTGTATCGTGAGTCTAAAGTTTGTCTTGTTGGTCTTAGATTGTGATGCAAAAGAAAAACTAAATTTAAATTAAATTGTGTATTGACTCTCAGTGACACTTTCCCCCAGACTTAATATTAACCCTTCCGAAGATACAAAAAATTCTAAAGAATAAGACAATGAATACCTGTATATCCACAGTTGCTGCTGCTTACTGTATGCTGTAGAATCAGTTCCTACTCATAGCAACCCTGTATAGGGTTTCTGAGGCTGTAAAACTTTATGGGAGCAGAAAGCCTGTCTTTCTCCCATGGAATGTCTAGTGGATAAGCCACCATTGTTGTTGTTGTTGTTATGTGCCGTGGAGTCGGTTCCGACCCATAACGACCCTGTACAGGGTTTCTAAGACTGTAAATCTTTACAGGAGCAGAAAGCCTCATCTTTCTCCTGCGAAGCAGCTGGTAGTTTCTAATTGCTGACCTTAAGGTTCACAGCCTGATTCGTAACCACTACGCTACCAGAGCTCCTTAGATTAAGTAATTATTAAGATTTTGCCATATATCCTTTATCTTTTTTTTTTCTTTGTGTCATTTGAAAGTAAATTTCAGACATTATGACCCTTCTGTTGTAAGGTGATATAAAACAGATTCTGACTTGTAGTGACCCTGTGCACGACAAAGAGAAATACTGCGGATCTTCTACCATGGATTTTATACCATCTTCACAATCAGTTTTATGTCTGAGCCCATTGTGGCAGCCACTGTGTCGCTCCATCTAGTTGAGGGTCTCTCACTTTTTCATGACCCTCTACTTTACTGAGTAGGATGTGCCTTTCTAGGACCTGGTTCCTCCTGATAACAGGTGCAGAGTATGTGAGATAAATCCTCACCATCCTGCCTTTAAGGGGCATTCTGTGTTTCTTCCAAGACAGATTCATTTGTTCATCTGGCAATTCGTGATATATTCAATACTCTTACCAACACCATGGAGTCCTGGTGTGGCGCTGTGGGCTAATGTGTCAGACTGCAAAGTTGTTTGAACTGCAAAGTCGGTGGTTTAAGCTTACCAGCTGCTCCTTGGAAACCTTATACAGGGTCGCTATGGGTCATAATTGACTCAATGGCACTTAACAACAACAACAACCAGCACCATAATTCAAAGGCATCAATTCCGCTTTGGTCTTCCTTATTCTTTGTCCAGCTTTCACATGCATATGAAACAGTTGAAAATACCATGGCTTGGGCCAGGCACACTTTTGTCCTCAAAGTGACATCTTTTTATATACTTTACCCCTAAATAATTCCACATATATAGTTTAAAACTAAGGATATACTCATAATTTGATAATAATCTAATATCCAGTTCATACTCAGATTTTTCTAGTTGTCCTCAAAATATCTTTTTCCCCCCCAAAATATATTTTATAACTGATTTTTTTGAGCTAGGATTTAATCAAGTTTTTCCAATTGTATTTGGTAGTTTCTCTTTACTGTCTTTAAATCTAGACTAGCCTCCGCCTTTGACATTGCTTCTTTGAAGTGAACAGGCAAATTTTCTTGTAGAATGTTTCCATGTTTTTGGATCGTCTGATACTTTCCTCTTTTCCCTTGATTTTCCTTTGGTAGGTCTAAAGTTTTGGCTGGACTAACGTTACACACATTTGACATGAGTATTTCCTGGGTTATGCTCCATGCTCCATGCTCATCACATCAGAATGCACTTAATGTCAGGTTGTTCCACTATGAACGATACTGTTTCCTCACTTGCTTAAGTGGTAGATTCCTTCCTTGTAGAACTGTATTTTTCTTTTTGCAGTTAGTAATCATTTTGGGGGTGGGGGGGTGGGGGTGGGTAATACTTTCACACTATGAAGATATTCTGTTCCCCAACAATACTTTCATTTAGTTCTTAAAAACCATTTTATTGTATTTTGGAGGAAATTATGCACAGCAAAACAGCTTCTGTTCAACAATTTCAACATATAATGTCCAGTGACATTAGTCACATTCTTCTGTGTGTCTGATGGTTTCCATTCTCGTTTGCCCACTCCCATGAATTCTCAGTGTTCCCCAACTTCTCATCTATGCTTTAGAATAACTATTGTCCATTTAGTCTCATATGGATAAGTTTTCAAAAGAGTGAAGTTCTCAAGGGAAAAATTCTCTAATTTTTGAGCTAACCTACTATTCAGTTGGAGTCCTGGTGTGGCGCTGTGGGTTAATGCGCCAGACTGCAAAGCCATTTGAACTGCAAGGTCGGCGGTTCAAGCTCACTAGCTGCTCCTTGAAAACCCTATACAGGGTCGCTGTGGGTCGGAGCCGACTCGACAGCACTTCACAACAACAACAGCAACTATTCAGTTAAAAGGGGATTTCAGGACATAGTTTCTGTTCAAGGTTTAAAGTGTATGTCAGAACAGTAGTCTCAGGGATTCCTCCAGTCTCAATGGGTCCAGTAAATCTAGATTCTTTGAGAATGTATAGTTCGGTTCTACTTTTCCCCCATCTTCTATCATGACACTGATTGGAATATTCAGTAGTTGTACCAGGCACCGTCTAGTTCTTCTGGTCTCTGGTTAGAGAAGGCCATGGTTCATGGAGACAATTAGCCTTGTGTTACAGTTCCTTTTCTGATTCTTGGTTTTCCTCCATTATCTTGTGCTCCAAGTGAATAGAGACCAATAGTTGTTCAACTTGGTTTACCTAACATCCATTGATGATTCTTGCCAGACTCCATTATTTATTGATGTCTTATGTCGTGTCCTCTGAGATGCATATTTCCTGCTGACTTACTGAGGAGTGTGACAATATCTGTGAGAGAATAAAGGAGGTGGGTGGGCAGAGAGAGTGGTTGAGCTGCAGTGTAGTTTCAACAGAGGCCTCAGCTTGTGCTACAAGCAGCTCTGGATCTGGACGGTCCATTTTAGGTGTCCCAAACGGAAGCAAAAGGTTTGTTCTTTGTACTCCCTTTTAAACTAAGCATCAGATGTAGGATTCCCCCAGGGTGGGGCAAACCTTTGGGCTGGGTGGCTTCTTTTGTTGGAGGTAGAATGTGAGAGTGCTACAGAGAGTCTCCTCTGTGAGTTGTTGGACACCAACAATCTGGGCAGTTGGGGGAATATGAGTGTCTGGGCCCTAAAGGGAAGGTTTGGATTTTGCACCCCAGTATCCAGTACAACTGAGAACTGCAGAATGATGATCCTTCCTCCCAATCTACATTTATTAACAGACATTCTTCTGCAAAGAAACACTTTCCCTTACCACCTGGAAATGAATTATAGTTCTTTCTAAAAGGACAGAATAAATGCTGAAATTGTTCCCTTTTAATTACCAATTTTCCAAATAAGTAGTAGATGTCATTTGGTAATACTCAGGGGTTGCATTATGACTCTTACTTTCATAGCCACTTCCTACATAAAAACATTTAAAACAATATTTACAACCCTCGTGGTAGAAAGGTGAATATAATATAGGCTAGAATGATCACTCATTATTATTTTATTCCTTGTTTTTCCAAGGGTGTACTCACTGTGCGTATTGTGTGTAATGGATGAGTCAGCCCAGTTATGCTCCAGATCAGAGATCAGGCAGGTAGTAAGTGGATAAGGCCAATTCTGGATGCATTTCCCTGTGTAGAGTGCTTGGTGGTGGCAACCACATTTGGCTAGAGAGGTGTACCTTCCATGAGGGAGATGCAGGTTTTAGTCCCAGCCAACATGCCTCAAATGTACCTCCCACCATCTGTCAATGGAGGCTTGCATGTTGCTATGAAGCTGAAGCAGTTTTGGCAGAGTTTCTGGACTCAGACAGGCAAGGAAGGAAGACCTGGTGATTTACTTCTGAAAATCAGCCAGTAGACCACAACGATTCAATCCAGTTGTACCTGGAGTTACCATGAATGTTGTTAACAGCAACAACAACAACACAGTCTAAAGGGAAGAGACCCTGAAGGGTCAGAGAGCTAAATTAATGGTGATGGAATAGTGTGATTAGAGATGGTGAGAATGGTGACACATGTGACATATGTAACCAAGGTTATTGAGCTGTTCATGTATAAATTGTGAATGGGCCTATGTTAGATTGTGTATATTAAAGGGAAGGGGCATATAACCCTAGTAGGAAGTTTACAAATGAGAAAGTAAGGTGGCCTACTTTGTTAGATCTTCCCATTTTTCCAGAATATGTGGGAAATGGAGATGTTTCTGTTTGAAAACTCCCTATTTTTAATGTGAGTTTTGCTTTTAAAAGTCTAGGGCTTATTGTAGCTTGGAAGCTGCCAGTTTGAGAAATCTCCTGGAAATGAGATTCTGAAGAAGGGTGTTGACCATTACTGTACTCACTGCCTTGTAGAGAACTTGGCATATCAAAGGTGCTTCCACATGATCACTAAGGGATGAGTACACTAATAATTCTATTTTGTCAAAGCAATTTCTTAAACTTAGGTTAGATTTTATGCATAAGGACCAAAGGAAGATCAGAAAGCCAGGCTGAAAAGAAAAAAAGATGAATCTCCTTAGGGATTGTCCAGTGCCTTAAAACCTAAATGTGGCAGTGACATTACCTGAGAATGCAGGTTGGAAATGCAAAATCTCAGGTTCCACTCTGATGTACCAAATCACTATCTGACATTTAACTACGTCCCCAGTTGATTTTTGGCAATCAATGTGACATTGCTGCTGCTGGTGGTGGTGTGCTGTGGAGTCAGTTCAGACTGACTGTATAGCGACCCTGTATAGGGTTTCTGAGGCTATAAATCTTTACAGGAACAGAAAACCTAACTTTTCTCCTGTGAACAGCTGGTAGTTTCGAACTGCTTACCTTGAGGTTAGCAGTCCGACTCTTCTTCAATTGGTCATTCCTGGCATGGTAGACCATATGACTGTTCAGTTCAAAATGGCCAATACTAGTCCATTTCAGGTCAATAATACCTCAGAGCCTTGATGGTATAATGGGTTATGCGTTGGGCTGCTAACTACAAGGTCAGCAGTTAGAATTTACCAGCTGCTCCATTGGAAAAAGAGGAGGTTTTCTGTGCCCGTAAAGATTTATAGCCTGGGAAACTTGTGTATTGACAGCACGCAACCACCACCATCACCAATGCCTAGGATATCAATCTTTAAACACTCCATTTCATTTTTGAAAACTTCCAGATTTCCTAGATTCAGACCTTGTATATTCCACATTTCGATTGGAAATGGATGTTTGTATGTGTTTCTTCTCATGTTAAGTCATGCCCCATCAACAAATGAAGGTCCCCAAAGCTTTACTCCATTCATGTCATTAAGGTCAACTTTACTTTGAAGAGGCAGCTCTTTCCCTCTCACATTTTGAGCGTCTTCCAATTCTAGGGGCTCGTCTTTTGGCACAATATCGGACAATATTAAATTTCTATTTATAAGGTTTTCTCTGGCCATGTTTTTCATAAGTAGACTGTCGATTCCTTTTTGCTAGTCTTTCTTAGTCTGGAAGCTCCAGTGAAACCAGTCCACCACAGGCGACCATACTGGGTTTTGAAATGCTGGTTACGTAACTTCCAGCATCATAACAACATGCAAGCTAACACAGTATGGCAAACTGACAAATTATGGATCAGTATGGGTCAGAGTTGTATTCTTTCACCACAGTTATTCAATCTGTATGCTGAGCAAATAATCCGAGAAGATGAACTGTACGAAGAAAAACAACATCAAGTTTGGAGAAATACTTATTAACAAGTTACAATATGATATGAAGATGGCACAACCTCACTTGCCAAAAGCAAAGAGGACTTTAAGCACTTACTGATGAGGATCAAAGAATACAGCCTTCAGTATGGATTACATCTCAAAATCCTCACAACTGAACCTATAAGCAACATGATAATAAATGGAGAAAAGGCTGAAGCTGTGAAGGATTTCACTGTTCTTGGGTCCACAATCAATGCCCATGGAAGCAGCAATCAAGAAATCAAAGGACATATTGCATTAGGCAAATCTACTGCCAGAGACCTCTTTAAAGTGTTCAAGAGCAAAGATGTCACTTTGAGAACTGAGGTGTACCTGACCAAAGCCATGGTATTTTCAATCATCTCATATGCATGCTAAAGTTGGACAACAAATAAAGAAGACTGTGGAATCAATGCATTTGAATTATAGTGTTGGAGAATATTCAAAATACAATGAACTGCCAGGAATCCTAGTGTGGTACCTCAGGATAATATACTGGACTGCAAGGTCAGTTTGAATGGCAAGGTTGGGGGTTCAAACCCACAAGCCATTCCTTGGAAACTCAATGCAGAGTCACCATGTTTCAGAAATGACTCAACAACACTTAACAACAACAACAATGGATGGCTGGAAAAACAAACACCTGTTTTGGAAGAAGTATAGCTAGAATGCTCCTTAGAATCAAAAACAACAAGACAGGTGGCATTTCTGTGCTGGTTATGGGCTGAAGGCCACCATCAGTTCCTTATCTTTGGGCCAACCCAAAGATAGCTTACAACATAGTAGCTAGCTTCCCCTAGACAAGTGAGCTGAGAGAGCAAGAATATGTGTGCTTAAGACAGAAGTCATAGTTTTTTTATAAACTAATCTCAGAATTAGAATAATATCACTACTGCTGAATGATATTAATTTGAGGCAGGTTGTATAGTAAGTTTAGTTTTGGATGTGCTAAGTTGTATGATATTAATTTGGGGCACATAACAACAATAGCAACAATATAGTAAATTCAGTTTTGGATGTGCTAAGTTGGAGATGTTAAGTAGCAGTTGGATATACAGATTTGGAATTTGGGGAGAGACATGGGAGGAAATAGGGAAGACAAACACCTGAGAGTGGATTTAAGAGAGAATGACCAATAGCCAGTTATGAGAGACATGCTATGCAATGAGTTTTGCTATAAAGGGAAGCAGAGAAATGGAACAGGATCTAGATGGGGAAGTAGGGCCAAATGAGGTTTATTAGTTTCGATTTGTTTGTTTGTTTTAAACTTGCAAGAAGTAACAGCATGGGGTTAATATGGAGAGTCATGCCTTAGTTATCTAGTACTGCTGGAACAGAAATACCATGAGTAGTTGGCTTCAGTGAATATGAAGTATTTTTTCACAAGTTAGAAGTCCAAATTCAAGGCACCAATTCTAGAGCAAGGCATTCTCTCTCTCTTTCAGCTCTGGAGTAAGATCCTTATCTCTTTTCCATGTCTGTTCCTTGGCGAACTTCACTTAGTGTGGCATCTATTTTCCCTCTTCCGTGCTTCCTTGCTTCTGTGCCTAATTTGATCTTTTTAAATCTCAAAAGTGGTTGATTTTAAGGTACACCCTCTAATGATACAGCTTCGTCATGAAGGTAACAAAGAAACTCCTATTCCCAGATGGGATTACAATCATAGATGTAGGGGTTAGGATTTAAAATACATACTTTTGGGCGACACAATTCAATCCATAATAAGGATACTAGTGATGGAGGGGGGAGAATTGCTGAGCAGTAGGATCAAGTAAATAAGATTTAGTGTACAAGCCAAGGCCAACCTTGAGAAAGAGTAAGGACTGGCCCTCTGTTATTGTTGTTGGTGCTGTTGAGATGGTTCCAATTCACAGAAAGCCTCTGAAGAACAGGACAAAACACTGCCTGGTCTTGTGTCATCCTCACAATTGTTGCTTTGTTAAACTCCATTGTTGTAGTCATTGTATCTACCCATCTCATTTAGACCTTTCCTCTCTTCACGGACCGTCTGTTTTACCAACTATGATGCCCTTCTCCAGGGACTGGTTCCTTGTGATAACATTTCCATAGAACATGAGGCAAAGTCTTGCCGTCTTTGCTTCTAAGGAATATTCAGGCTATACTTCTTCCAAGATGGTTTCGTTCATTCTTCTGACAGTCCATGCTTTATGCAATAGTCTTTGCCAGCACAGTAATTCAAAAACATTAATTCTTTTTTAGTCTTCTTTATTCATTACCCTTATTCATTGAGGTGGTTGTTGTATATAGGTTTCATTGAGTTGGTCTTGACTTGTAGCAACTCTGTTTGCCAGAGTAGAAATGCTGCATAGGATTTCTCAGGCTGTGATCTTTATGAGATCAGATCACCATCTTTTTTTCCTGGGGAGCTCCTGGGTGAGTTTGAACTACCAACTTTTCAGTTACCAGCTGAGTGCTTAACCCTTGTACCACCAGGGCTCCCTCAATCGAGGTTGTTGTTGTTGTTGTCAGGTGCCGTCGAGTCGGAACTGACTCATAGCGACCCCATGCACAGCAGAATGAAACAATGTCCGATCCTGGGCCAACCTCAGAATACCTAACAAGATAGATGCACCTCTCTTGTGGAGATTATGTTTTAGAAGGGAAGCGTGACATTAGACCAATAATTTTATTACAGTTGTGATGATTGCCATAATGGAAAATACAGAGGACAGGAGAGCATCTGACAGGGGTGGCTGACCTAGCCGGAGTGACTGAAATGACCCATGTATATACTGCATGAGCGCCTGGAAAAGACCCAGACTCTTGATTTTAAAGTGAGACCAATCAACATGGTTGTGCATTTTTGTGTAGCTAAGTTAGTTACTAGGCTCCATAGGATGAGCACTGGACTGTGAACCACAAGGTAGGTAGTTTGAGCCTACCAGCCACCCTGCTGGAGAAAGATAATACTTTCTGTTCCCACAAAGATTTAAAGCTTTGGAAATCCTACATAGATAGGGTCACTATGAGTCGGAACTAACTTAGTGACATTTAACAACAAGTTGGTTGCATGAATACCACCACAGAATACCTAACAAGAAAAGACCCAGACTCTTGCCTTCTTTTATGTTTTAATTACAAATAGTGTGGTCCAATATCAGAGTTGGACAGTGAATAAGGAAGATCGTAGAAGAATTGATTGAAGCCTTTGAGTTGTGGTCTTGGAGGAGAATACTGAAAGTGCCATGGACTGCTAAAAGAACCAGTAGATCTGTTTTGGAAGAAGTGCAGCCAGAGTGCTCCTTGGAGGCCAGGATGGCTAAGCTTCGTCTCTCATACTTTGGACATATTGTCCGGAGGAAACAGTCGCTGGAGAGGGATGTCATGCTGGGTAAGGTGGAGGGTCAGAAAAAAGAGGAAGACCCCTAACGAGATGGATTTGCCAGGTGGCATCATTAATGGACTCAAGTGTGGCAGTGGTAGTGATGTTGGCCCAGGATTGGACATTGTTTCTTTCTGCTGTGCATGGGGTCGCTATGAATCGGTTCTGACTCGATGGCACCTGACAACAACAACAACAATAACAGAGTAGTCACAAGACATGCTATCATTTTGTTTTTCTTCATAATCTGCCATGACTTTCATTCATTTTTTTTTTTTTTTAACTTTTATAGTGAATTGGGTGAATTAAGGTTTACAGGGCAGATCATAAGTTTTCCATTCAACAAATCATTGCAATGATTCCAATTTCCTCCATGCACCATCCACTAACAGTATTTACCTCTATTACCTTTTTTTTTTTTTTTTGATGTACACATACGTCATTGAAAATAAATATTCATTTAAATGTCCAGAGGGCACATTTGTCAAGCCAGCCTCCTGCCCGCAGGCACACTGCTTTTCTCAGTCCATGTATCTTTAGTCCTCAGCTGCTCTGTCTCTCTATGCCATCACCTCTGCCACCATCTCTGTTGTCACCTGTTTTTGGTTAAGATCCCTCATTCCTCTTATGCTCTTCCCTCTTGATGGTCCTAGGGTCCTCTGTTCCTGAAATGACATATTACATGCTTCCCGCATTTAGTTACACCTCTTCTACATTTACAGTTGTGACAATCACCATTAGTTCTGACAATAATTACTCACAATTGAATCATAAAATCCTATCCGCATCATCACCAGACCCATCTGAATAAGAGGAAAACTATTCAGTAGGGATTCTAGCTTACCCCCTTCATTCTGACACAAAGTGCCCTCATGAAAGCTTGTAAGCCAGTCACTTTATGCCTTATAGCCCCCCAATTTTGATAGCCAAAGTCTAAGTTGCCCATCCCTATGAACCCAGTGTATTGAAGAGACATGCTTGATCCTTGATAGGAAGAATCCTTCCTTTCAGTTGTAATTTTGGGCAACTTCATCCAAAATCATAGGTCCAGTTCATCAAGTAGTAGCAATTTGCAGTTGCTCCCTGTATCAAAATTCTTTATCTTCATCTGATCGAGTTCTGGTCAGCAAGCCATCCAAATGAGGTCAAATGGGTACTATCTGCAAGTTTGGGAATTCTCACACACTTCTCCTCACTTCAGACCAACTGGCCACTTCACTCTCAATTCTAGTCCCCAGTGGCTAGGTCAGTGCCCTTGGGCTTGGGAATTCACATATCTTCCTGAACTTCAAACCAGCCAGTCCTTTCTTTTCTCTCTCTCATCTCAAGGTCATTGGTGTCTATGGAACATGACCAAACTCAGCCCATGTCTTCATTGCTACATTTCCCCCACCTCTACTCACAAGTTGACTGGGGAGATGTCTCCAACAAGCATACAAGACTGATCATGTGTTCCCTTTGAGTTTCAGTCTTAGAAAGGGGTTTACCCTGATGGGCTGACTTTCTTGCTTTGATGGTTCCAAGGTGAACAGCTTGCTTGATATTGTCACAGCCAAACAGTCTGCAGCCCCCCACCCACTGATGACTTTCATTCTTCTTGTCATGTAAGCTGTAAATCAGCTAGGAAAAGTGTTTGCCTAGACTCCAGAGAAGTCTAACTGAAGATAGGAAAGATGTTTGAGGAAAGTTGGGCAGAATGTTTAAAATGCATAAATTATATCCTCTCTCTCCTGTTCCATTGTATTGCTGTTTAATCGTCTTAGAAGTGCTGTCCGTTGCTTAAAGATTCATGCCATGGGATGAGAGACTGTCTTCCTAATGTCTTTGCACAGTACAACAGAAATTTAGAAATCTTCAATAGGAAAAAAGAACCACCCAAATACCCTTTGCTTTCCATCCTATAGTCTCTAAGACCCCGTGAAGAGATTCTGATTTCTAAAGAATTGTTAAAATGGTGGTATTGTTAGCTGCCTTTAAGTTAGCTTCCAACTCAAGGTGACCCATGCACAATGAAATTGTCCTGCACCATTAGTCATAATCAGTTGCGCTGGGACCACTGTGAGCCATTGGCTGATTTTTGGAAATAAATTTCCAGGCCTTTTTTTTTTTTTTTTCACAGCACATAACAATAACAGCAACAACAGATCATCTTATTGTGGTAGCTTTGCTAAAACCTGTTCAGTGTCATAGCAAAATGTAAACCTCCAATGACAGACTATAAATGAAGTGTTGGAGTGTAGTTGGTTTCTGCCCCTGATTTTGTAGTTCTGCCAAGATGATTTGCTAGACTACAATCTTACAAGGGATTGGTTAGTCTACTATGCAAATAGGGTGCATAAAACCATGGCAGAGATTGGTTGATTACTTTGCAAATTAGATGATTGTGGATTACGGAGGAAAAGGGTCAGTTTTGAAGGAAGGAGTAGACTTATAAATGGGTCAGAGGGGGACTTCACTACCATCAAGAAGAAGAGCCTGGAATGGACCCAGGTTTCTGCACTGAGACCTCCTAGACCCAGGAAAGAGAGTTGTAACACCGGAGACAGCAATAGATGGTGCAAGATAATATGGGACATGTGAAGCAGTATGAGCCACAGTATAGGTGGCGGGGACCAGGAGAGTGCGAGATGGCTGTGATAGGCTTCTTGGTCCAAGGAGCAAAGTACCTGCATTGAATTTGTCAACCCACAGAGCAAGAGAGCAGAGTGTACTTTTGGACAGGAGGCTTGCTGGCGTAGTGGGGTACCTCCAAGCACTTGTTGGCAGCACCAAAAAACTGTAACACTTTCTTGAACAGGACAGAGCCATAGGTGGGGTCCAGTAGCAGAAGCCTTAGAGAAAGTGCAGCTGTGGGCATGACCGAGAAAAAGCTGAGAGCTGTCTTAATTAAACAACTGTACTCTCTTGAGTTGTGTTATTTCCAAGTTGATTATGATGCCAAATTATAACCTGTTGTTTCCCCAATAAACCATATCATCTTGAGTGTGGTCTGTGAATTTTGTGTGGCCATTGCAATGAGCTACTGAACCCAACAGAAAAGGAGAGAATGTTTTCAGGAGGATCACTGGTGTCAGAGCAGGTCACAAAGTTGGAGAGTCAAAGGTATGTCTGACTTATACCCATAAGAACCAGCTTTATGTTGATGGGGATTTTCCTTCCCACTTGTGAATGTAGACAAGGTCTGATACTACTGGTTTAAAGGAACGTTGGCTAGGAATCAAATCCTGCCTCCTACATGGAAGGCAAGAATTCCAACATTGAACCACTAATGCCTCTTGTTAAATTGTTTGCTGTTCAATTCATGTTGTTGTTGTTAAGTGCCATAGGTTTTCCAAAGAGCTGCTGGTGAGTTTGAATGGCCAACCTGGCGGTCCAATTCAAACTGGCCTTGTGGTCCAGTGCTTTATCCCCCAGCACCACACCAGGACTCCTCTTAGCACCTAGGAATAAATCACCTTAGAGTCTTAAACCTTGCAAACCCAAACCTTTAAAGGGAAGACTTATAGAAATTCCTTGTAGCACCATTTCATGAGATAAGTGGACAGAAAGGTCCTTTGTTGTTGTTAGGTGCCATCAAGTTGGTACCAATTCATAGCGACCCCATGCACAACAGAACGAAACACTGCCTGGTCCTGTCTGTGATAGGATAATATGCATGCACCTACAGGGAAGACCTGGTGTGGCTCTGTAGGCTAATGCGCCAGACTGTACAGCTGTTTGAACTGCAAGGTCAGTGGTTCAAGCTCACCAGCTGCTCCTCGGAAACCCTATACAGAGTCGCTATGGGTTGGAACCAACTCGAAAGCACTTAACCACAACAACAACAACAGAGACCAGTTAATACCACGATTATTCAAATTTACACACCAACCACTAAAGCCAGTGAGGATGAAATAGAAGAATTCTACCAACTTCTTCAATCTGAAATTGATTAATCATGTAATCAAGATATATCGATAATCACTGATGATTGGAATGCAAAGATTGGAAACAAAGAGGAAGGATCAGTAGTTGGAAAATATGGCCTTGGTGATAGATATAATGCTGGAAATCACATGATAGAATTCTGCAAAACCAATGATTTGTTCATTTCAAATATCTGTTTTTAAACAACATACGAGACGACTATACACATGGACCTCACCAGATGGAATACCTTACCAGACAGAAAATATACACATTGACCTCACCAGATGGAATATGTAGTCAAATAAAATTGACTATATCTGTGGAAAGAGACGGTGGAAAAGCTCTGTATCATCAGCCAAACAAGGCCAGGGGCAGATTGTGGAATAGACCATCAATTGCTCATATGTAAATTCAAAAAGAAGCGGAAGAAAATGAAAACAAGTCCATGAGAGCCAAAATATGACCTTGAATATATCCCACCTGAATTTAGAGATCATCTGAAGAACAGATTTGATACATTAAACACTAAAGACCAAAGACCAGAAGAGTTGTGGGATGATGTCAAGAACATCATACATGAAGAAAGCAAAAAGTCATTAAGAAGACAAGAAAGAAGGAAAAGATCAAAATGAATGTCAGAAGAGGCACTGAAACTTGGTCTCCAGTGTAGAGATGCTAAAGCAAATGGAAGAAATGAGGAGGTACAAGAGCTGAACAGAAAATTTCAAAGATCAGATCGAGATGGCAAAGTCAAATATTACAACGAAATGTGCAAAGATCTGGAGTCAGAAAACCAAAAGGGAAGAACATGCTCAGCATTTCTCAAACTGAGGGAACTGAAGAAAGGTCCTTTACCTGTCACTTGAAGTCCTGATTTATCAGACCCTCTTTTCTTATCTGGCTAGTCAGCCTAACACTCTAGTACTGTGGACCAGCAGCATCAACATCATCATCAGCATCCCCTGGAACCTTTTTAGATACGAAATTTCTTGAGTCTCTCCCTAGACTTAATCAGATCTCTGGAGGTGGGGGCCCAGCATCTGCTTTGCTTCCTGCTTATTTCTTAAATAAATTTATATTTTTTTACTGGTGAAAAAGATAGGCAGAGAAGTGGGATCTGGTGCAGTTACACTGGAAGAAAGAAGGGGGAAGTAGTTTAAAGAACTTTCCTGAGAGATTAGAGCAGAGTTTCTCAACCTCAGCACTATCAACATTTGGGACTGGATAATTCTTTGTCTTATGCAGTATCAGATGTTTAGCAACATCTCTGGTCTCTACCCACTAGTTGCCAGTTTTGGTTTGTGACAAACAAAAATATTTCAAGACATTACCAAATGCCCCTTGTGGAGGAAGGGAAAATGTTCACCCCCTCCCCCCCATCTTTGGCCCTCATTGAGAAACGTTGGTGTTAGCTTGTTGTTGTTAGGTGCCATTGAGTCGGTACCTACTCATAACAACTCTATGCACAACAGAATGAAACATTGCCTGGTCCTGCACCAACTTCACAATCGTTGCTACTCCTAAGACTATCGCTGCCACCGCCACTGTGCTAATCCATCTCATTAGGTGTCTTTCTCTTTTTCTCTGACCTACCACTTTACCAAAAGGTGCTCTGGTAGTGTAGTGGTTACGAATTGGACTGCTAACCTCAGGTTCAGCAGTTTGAAACTACCAGCTGTTCCACGGAAGATGGATGAGGCTTTCTGCTCCCGTAAAGATCTACAGCCTCGGAAACCCTGTACAGGGCCACTATGAGCCAGAACTGACTCCATGGCACATAACCACCACCACCACCACCACTTTATCAAACATCATATCCTTCTCCAGTGACTGCTCCCTCCTGATAATATGTATGAAGTATTAGAGACGAAGTTTGGCCATCCTGGCCTCCAAGGAGCACTCTGGCTGCACTTCTTCCAACACAGATCTGTTTGTTCTGTTGGCAGTCCATGGCACTTTTAATATTCTCCTCCAACACCATAACTCAAAAGCATCAATTCTTCTATGGTCTTCCTTACTCACTGTCCAGCTTTTGCAAGTATATGAGTGTATTGAAAATACCATGGTTTGGAACAGGGGCACCTTAGTCCTCAAACTAACATCTTTGCTCTTCAACACTTTAAAGAGATTTTGCGCAGCAGATTTACCTAATTCAATACATCATTTGATTTCTTGACTGCTGCTTCCATGAGCACTGATCGTTGATCTGAGCAAAATAAAGTTTTTGACAACTTCAATCTTTTCTCCATTTATATGAATGTTGTTTATTGGTCCAGTGGTGAGGATTTTTGTTTTCTTTGCATTGAGATGCAACCCATACTGAAGACTGTGGCCTTTGATCTTCATCAGTAAGTATTTTAAGTTCTCTTCGCTTTCAGTAAGCAAGGTTGTATCATCTGCTAAGCAAGGTTGTATTAGTTGCGTATCGCAGGTTGTTAATGAACCTTCCTTCAATTCTGATGCCACATTTTTCTTCATATAATCCAGCTTCTTCGATTATTTGCTCAGCATACCAATTGAATAAGTATGGTGAAAGAATACAACCCTGGCATTGACTTAGAGTGTTGAGAAGTTGGTAACCCTCTTCTGAGGGACTTATCAGGGAAGAGGATACTTCATCTCTATGTGCTATGTGAAGGAGCAAACAGTTAAGAGTTCCATCGCCAACTAAAAGGTTGATGACTGGAACCTCTCAGCGGCTCCACAGAAGCAAGATTTGGCAATGTGTTTCTGTAAACATTACCACCGAGAAAGCCTTATGGGGCAGCTCTGTTCTGTTACATGGGCTTGCTATGACCCTGGTAATGTTGTAGGATAAACAGTGACTTCTATCTTCAAGAGTGTCTGTTCAAACCCACCAGTCGCTCCAAGGTAGAAAGATGAGGCTTTTTGTTTCTGTAAATATTTATAGTTTCGGAAATCCCATAAGGGGGTCTCTTTGAGCCAGAACGACACCACAGCACATGACCACCTCCGCATGTATCTCAGGAGTTTCCAGGTGGTACAAACGATTAAGCACTCAACAACTAATTGAAAGCTGGTGGTTCGAACCCACCCAGAGGTGCCTCAGAAGTATGACCAGGCAATCTGTGTCCTAACGGTGAAAATATGAAATATGCATCCTAACATGTGAAAATCCTATGGAGCAATTCTACTCTGCACACTTGGGATTACTGTGAGTCAAAATCCTGGACCGTAACTAAGAACAGCATATGTATCTATGTGTCTGAAGGCTTATTCCTAGTTATCTTCAGGACCTGAGAAACCTTGGTTTGGAGAAATTGCCAGACTTTGAAAACATTTGAGCTGGTTGGAAAAGCAGACATCAAAGCACAGTGTCGTTCCACGTGACCCCTAGGTTTTGCTCTGCCCTATCACTTCCCCCACCCAATGTAATCATGTCCTCCTAATGTGAACCCTGCCCCCAGCCCTAGTGCCTTGACATCAAAGGTTCAGCTGCCAGCACTTGCAGAAAGGGGGCAGCTCCAACATCAAAGTGAGCTGGTGAAGGGAAGAGCATGCAGACCCAGAGTTCACCTGCAAAAGCAGCTTCATTTTTGCCATTGCCCAGAATCACTAAGCAGTATTTACTTCCTCCTGGTGTGGCGCTGGATTGCTGACTGCCAAGTTGGCGTTTCAAACCCACCAGCTACTTCTTGGAATCTTTATACAGGGTCACTGTGAGTCAGAACTGACTTGTCAGCACTTCATAACAACAAGTACAGCTTCAGTGAGTGCTGTGGGTTAGGCATTAGGCTGCTAATCACAAGATTGGCAATTCAAACTACCAGCTACATCGTGGGATGAGGCTGTTTGTGCCAAGTGGACACAGTGACAGTGGGTTTGCTTTGGTTTTTTGAAGGCTAATTTCTGCAGTGCTCTCCAGACCTTGGTTCGCCATTTGTTAATTGAAGGGGTGGGACCAGATTGTCTCTGGAAGACACCTAGTAGGGAAGCTTCTCAATGCTGCTTGTGTTTTGGAATCATCTGTGGAGAGATAAGAAGGGGCTTCAAAAAGTTCATAATAAAATTCCATTATCTTTTTATTCCATCCCCACCATACACTTTTAAAAAAAATTGTTTTATTGTGAATTATATGATAGTTTACATGGGAGAATATTAGTTTTACATTCATTCTATCGTATAACATTTCATTGCCATGGTTACAGTCCCCTCCATGCATCATCAATCAACCAAAGGGTATACACTACAAGCCTGCCCCGCCTCCCCGGTCGTCAACACACAGTCCCTCTCCCTCTCTGGATCTCAAGTCCCCAGCTGCTCCATCTCTCCACGTCATCATCTCTGCCTCCATCTCAGGCATCACTGCTTCTCTGAGTAGGGTCCTGCTCTCTGCTCTTCTCCGTTGATGGTCCTAGGGACCTCTGCTCCTAGACTGGAAAGTTAATCACTCCCTTCCTTACTATAAAATGTCTACTTTTACATTTCCAACCCCCACAATCAGTCCTGATAACAATTATTCACTATTGTATCACAAGAGACCTATCCACATTTCATTTCATCTGCCCTGCCTAGACAGATTGGATACTACTCAGTGGAGATTCTACCTTCCTCCATGCCCTCTGGATCTAGGTTGCCTCTTGAAAGCTGGTAAGCCAGTCAGTTCCTGCCTTTGCAGCGTCCCCCCCCCCCCATTTTTGGTAGCCAATGTCCAAGTTGCCCATCCCTGTCCTCTCCATGTGTGGAAGGGGGGTGGTAATGATTCTTGCAGTAAGGATTTGTTTCCTTTTTTGAGCTACTGCATCCATAGGTGTAGGTCAAGTTCATCAAATTGTATCAGATTACACTTTTTTCCCTATTCTTTCTTCTGGTTAAGCTCTGATCATCCAGTCATTGAAGCCAGGTCAAATGAGTATTATCTGCAAGTCCCACCATGCACTTTTTTAAGACCCCTCATACTTGCTCTCTGTGCCTTCATCTCTGATTTACTTGAAGTGAACCCTAGCTTCAATATAAGATCCTAGCAGTAACCATGCCTTGCCAGGGTTGAGACCTCTTTATTAGCAGAGAAAGCTTCAGAACATGACTGATCTGGTGTTAGAGCCCCAATTCTATCATCGTGAGATCCCAAGATGTTTACTGAATGTATCTGGGCCTCCATTTTGCACATCTGTAAAATGGGGATAAGATAGTGACTCATAGGATTGAAACTAGGTGCATCGGTAAAGTGGGAGTAAATGGCAGGCAATTCAAATATAGCCTTTCGGACATTCTGTTAACTGTACTGTACTATGTGTGTATGTAGTTTTTTTTGGTTTGTTTGTTTAAGTTTTTATTGTGAATTGAGTGATAGTTTACAAGGGAGAACATTGGTTTTACACTCATCATTTCATTGCAATGATTACAATCTCCATGCATCATCACTCAACAGTATTTGTTTCTATTCACTCTTTTTTTTTTTTTTTAAATGCACACAAAATCACTCTGGAATATATAATCATTTAAACAACCAAATGGCACATTCTGCAAGCCTGCCTCCTGGCTGCAAGCACACAGCCTTTCTCTTTCCATGAGTCTAGATTCCTTTGCTGCTTTATCTCTCCATGTCTTCATCTCTGCCTCCATCTCTGGTGTTGCTGCTTTTCTGGATAGGGCACATTCTACTCGTGCTCTTCTCCTTTGTTGGTCCTAGGGGCCTCAGTTCCTGGACTGTAAGATTAACTACTCCCTGCTTTTTGTTACAAAACTTCTACCTTTACAGTTGTGATAGTCACAATTAGTCGTGAAAGCAATTACTCACTATTGAATCATAAGACAGTCATAATTAGTCATGATAACAATTACTCGTTACTGAATCTTATCCCCATCTCCTTTTACAAGACCCATCTAAGATGAAAACCATTCAGTGGGGACTCTACCTTCCCCTCCACATTCTTAAACTAAATTCCCTCTTGAAAACTTGTAAGCCAGTCACTTTGTGCCTTTATTGCACACACACTCCAGCCCCCATTTTAGGTAGCCAGTGTCTAAGTTGCTGGTCCCTATCAACCCTGCATACAGTGGGGATAGGATTGATACTTGATGTGAAGATTCCTTCCTTCTCAGTTGATATCTTGATCTACTACATCCATAAGTATAGGTCAACTTCATCCAATTGTAACAATTTACACTTGTTTCCTTTACCAAAACTTTTTTTTTTTTTAATCTTCCTCTAGTCAAGTTCTGATCATCAAGTCATTGAATCTAGGTCAAATGGGTATTATCTACAGGTTCAGGTGTTGTTGTGTGTCTTCCCTCACTTCATGTCAGCTAGACGCTTCACTCTGAGCTCTAGCTGTCTGTGGCTATGTCCTTGTCCATGGGCTCAGGAGTCCCCAGGTCTCACCTATGTGTGTGTGTTTTTAAGAAAGAAATCTTGCTGTCCATTGATTTAAAAAATTAAGGGAACCAACTTCCTTTTGTACTGTTACCAATGATTGATTCATTTCATGATTTAAAAATTTTTGTTCACCTCCATCTCACTCCTAGAGCAAGAGTTGTAATGCTTTGATGTATGCAAAGTATTTAGAGATGGACCAAACAAGTTGTTTTAAGAAGTAGTTGAAGGAGTGATACCAAAATATTAACAGAGATTAACTTTGGATCGCACAGTAGTGAGTGTTTTCCCCTCTACTTTCTGCTGTGCTGCATTTTCTGAATACTTAAACCCCTTTAATGGCTTCTTATTGCTATCAGCAGAACATCCAGTCACCTTAATTCACAACCCTCCCTCTCCCCCGAAAGGAGCCCTGATAGTGTAGTGGATTATGAGTTGGGCTGCTAACAACAAGGTCAACAGTATAAGTCACTTCAAGGGAGAAAGATGAGGTTTCTGCTCTTACAGCTCTGAAACCCTATGCTTTGATTGGTTGCTATGAGTCAGAACCGACTTGAAGGTATACAATGACCACCAGCACCCTCTCCCCCAACACACACTCACACTACATACTGGAGTCCTAACATAAACTTTTTATCAGTTTCTCTTTTCCAGTCTCAGGGCTTTGCTTCTGCTGGTCTCTTTGTGCACATAGTCCTCCTCCACACATCTTCCTTAGCTGATGTCTCATCCTTTAGGTCAAGGATGGGGAACATCCAGCCTGAAGGCTGTATAAGGCCCGTGAAATCATTTGGTCTGGACTTGCCAAGGCAACTGCAGTTTCAGTCATCACATTGTTGTTGTTGTCAGGTGTCATCGAGTCGGCATTGACTTATAGAGACCCCATGCACAGCAGAACAAAACAATGTCCGATCTTGGGCCAACCTCACCACCGCCGCCACATTGACGCCATCAATGATGCTACCTGGCCGATTCATCTCTTTGGGAGTCTTCCTCTTTTTCTATGACCTTCTACCTTATCCAGCATGACATCCTTCTCCAATGATTGTTTCCTCCGGACAATATGTCCAAAGTAGGAGAGACGAAGCTTAGCCATCCTGGCCTCCAAGGAGCACTCTGGCTGCACTTCTTCCAAAACAGATCTATTGGTTCTTTTGGCACTCCATGGCACTTTCAGTATTCTCCTCCAACACCACAATTCAAAGGCATCAATTCTTCTACGATCTTCCTTATTCACCGTCCAGCTTTCACATCCATATGAGGTTATAGAAAATACCATGGCTTGGGTCAAGCGCACCTTAGTCCTCAAGGTGACATCTTTGCTCTTCAACACTAAAAAGTTCCTGTGCAGCAGATTTGCCCAATGCAATACGTTGTCTGATCTCTTAACTGCTGCTTCTGCGAATATCGATAGTTGATCCAAGAAGAATGAAGTCCTTGATTTGACCAAATACAACAGACTAATTTTTTTTAAGTTGTTATTGTGAATTGAGTGATAGTTTACATGGGAGAACATCAGTTTTACACTCATCGTTTCATTGTAATGATTACAGTCACCTCCGTGCATCATCATTCAACAGTATTTGCTTCTATTCCTCTTTTGTTGTTGTTGGGGGATGTACACAAAATCAGAAATATATAATAATTTAAACAATCAAAGGACACACTCTGCAAGCCTGCCTCCTGGTCGCCAGCACTCATAGCAGACTAATTTTTAAGTTGATAATTTTGTGTGGCCCACGGATGATGTTATACATTTTGGCAGAAAAAAGGTTCCTCACCCCTGCTTTAGGTGCTAGCTTACTCCTCACATCCTCTGCAAAGCCTTTCTGGTCCTCAAACTGGATGAGCAGACTTGTGGTGACCAAATGTGTGTTAGAGTAGAAGTGTGCTATATAGGGTTCTCAGGGGCTGAACTTTTGCAAGTAGATGTCCAGGCCTTTGTTCCAAGATGCTTCTGGGTGAACTTGAACTTCCCACTATTTGGCTAGCAGCTGAACATGTTAACCATTTCACCACCTAGGGACGCAACATTAAATAATCTCCCTTTTAATGCTTTCTTGTATTCTTTTCTTCTACAGCATATACTATAATTTGTAATCCTTTAGTAAATAATCGGGAGCTCAGTGGCTCCATAAAATAAGCACTGGACTGAGAACCACACCGTTGGCTGTTTGAGTCCTCCAACTATTCTATGGAAGAAAGATGAAGCTTTCTGCTCCCGCAAAGTTTTAAAAGCTTCGGAAACCCTATACAGGGTTGGAACGGACTTGACAGCACCGAACAACAAAAACAACAGTAAACAAGTTTCTTCTCAACCTCTTGTCAACTTCAGAACTTTGCAGGAACCATTGTGAACCTAGTTCTGAGCTCAGTGTCTGACACGACTCCATGAAGTGTTGAGTCATCAGGTGGTTTATGACAAGCTGAGGCTAAACTGGATTCAGAACAGAGCATTAAGCAAAGATTTTAACCTTCAGCTCATCTTTTGAGTTGTTTGAAGGGATATGATGCATTCAAGTTCCTCCTGCTAGAATTAAGACAGCTGCCAGGGGCTGGGGTGCCAAGCAGGGGTAGGAAGAGTGTGGGCTTGTTCTGTGCTGGATTGTATCCTGGCTCTGTCACTTACTCCGTCTCTGATTTTTTCTCTGTGAAATGTGATCATAATAGTCTACTGCCTAGACTAGTGGTGAAAAGTCCCAAGGCGGTACAAATGTCCAGTGAGTTTAGTTGCTAACTGAAAGATTGGCTACTTGAGTCCACTCAGAGATACCTCAAAGAAAAGCCTGCTGATCTATTTCAGCAAAATCAGTCATTGGAAACTGACAGAGGACAGTTCTACTCTGACATATGAGATCACCATGAGTCGTAATTGACTGGTGTGGCTTTTTTGGTTTAAACTTGTGATAAGCATTAAGTGAGTTACTATGTATAAAGTGCTTAGAATAGGGCCTGGCTCGTAGAAAACTCTCAGCCTATAGTAGCTACTTTTACTAGTATTTATTAGCTTTCACCCAGATGCTTTAAAGATACAGCTGTAAGTCAAGCAGCTCTGCCATTTTTTTTTTTTTTTTTTTTTCTGTCTAGTACTCAAGGATGACTCTTGAAGTGGGATGTCCATTTCTCCCTCTGATCAGGTTCAAAGATAAAGGGAGTTTTAATTTCTGGTTAGTGAACAGTGGTGGTTCAGTGGCAGTATTCTTGCCCACCCCCCAGCAATGCAGGCGACCCAGGTTTAATTCATGGCACCTCATGCACTACCGTCACCAATCTCTTAGTGAAGACTTACATGTTGCTACTGGTTTCAGCAGATCTTCTAGACTAAGACTGGCTAGGAAGAAAGGTCTGGTGATCTACTTCCAAAACGCAGCCAATGAAAACCCTTATGTATCACAACAGTTCAAAACTGATCATGGAGGTGGCCCAGGACCATGCAGTGTTTTATTCCCTTTGTGTGGGGTTGCTGTGTGTTGTGAGCCAACTCTCTGGCAGCTAACAACCATGACAATGCATTTTGGCTTATCATCCTCCAGGACAGTTTTCTGGTTGTACGGTCTGGAGGGGGTCATTATTGTCATCATCTAACTTTGCTCCAAATAAGAATCTAAAAGCTCTGTCTTCTACTGTAAAGCCAAAAGGGCCATGGACTCTCCTATTTTCTGCCTTTGGAAGCTAGAGCTTGGATTTAGGATTCAAGCATAGGCAATTGGGAATTTCTGCCTTGGAATCTGAGTCTTGCAAAGTCCAAGAATAGGTGTAGGGTCAAATAGAGACTCTTATTGTCAAAGGTTTGTAGAAAGGATGAGGTGGTAAAAGTATCTGGTGGTGAACCAGTTGTTTTTGTTTTATTCTGTTTTGTGACATACCTGTTTTATTCTACATTGAGAAAATCTATTTACATGATAACAAACTCTAATAGGAATTTGTTGTTGTTTTTAATTAGCTATAGTTCATATATCTCTGGTAGCGTAGTGGTTACAAATCGGGCTGCGAACCTTAAGGTCAGCGGTTCAAAACTACCAGCCGCTCCGCAGGAGAAAGATGAGGCTTTCTACTCCCGTAAAGATTTACACCCTCGGAAACCCTGTACAGGGTCGCTATGGGTCGGAACCGACTCGACGGCACTTAACAACAACAACAACATAGTTCACATACCATACAATCTTCCATTTAAAGTGTACAAGGTTTACAGTATTTTTAAAAATACATTCGCAGAATTGTGTAACCATCACCACTATCAGTTTAGAATATTTTCGTCACCTTTCCCCATACTTTATTAGCAGTCACTCTCCTTATTTCTCCAGACCTGTGCACCCACCAATCTATTTTCTGCCTTTATAGATAACAACCTATTCTTAAATCAAGGTGTAAACTGTGCTTTGCTTCCCTTGGTTCCTGCTTGAGCCTTGTATTCGTTATCAATAACTGCATGACAAATCACCCCAAATGTAGCAGCTTAAAACAACACAAGTTTATTAGCTCATAGTTTCTGTGGACGAGGGATCCAGGCACATTCTTACGTCAGTGTCTCTCATGAAATTGCAATCAGGGTGTTGACTAGGATAGACGGCTTCACTGGGAAAGGAGCTGCTCCCATGTTCATTACATGGTGGTTGGCACAATTCAGTTCCTTGAGGGATGTCGGCCTGAAGACCTCAGTTCCTTGCTGGCTGCTGGCTAGACACTACTCTCAGTTCCTTGTTATGCAAGTGTCCCCAACATGGCAGCTTGCTTTATTAAAGCCAGCGTGGGAGAGAATCTACTAGGAAAAGTTTGCAACCTAATCATGGAAGTGATTTTTCCTCAGCGTTGCTCTTGGAAACAAGTTACAACTTGGTTAGAAGAAAATTAGTAAAGAGGAGGAAACTCTACATGGTGTGGATCATTGTGGGGATGGGGATCATTGTGGCCGTCTTGGACGTTGCCTACCAAAAGGATATCCTGAGGTCCTCCAGTGAGTTCTGTAGGCTACTCACTGCTCTCTTGAATGTGTAGTAACAACAATGAGAAAGAGGCCATCTCGATAGCAGCTGAATGGCAACCATCACAACTAGAATTGGGAACTTATTTTCATTCCATTTGTTTATATTTGTTTATTGCTTCTTGTTGTCGAGTGCTGTCAAGTTGATGTCAACGCATGGCAATCCCATGTGACAAAGTAGAATAGCCCCATAAGGTTTTCTTGGCTGTAGTTTTGTAGGAGAAGATTGATAGGTTTTTTTCTAGCAGAGCTACTGGTAGATTTGAACTACCAACCTTCTGGTTAGTAGTTGAGTACTTAACCATTGCATTACTAGGGCTGCTTTGTAATGCCTCTTGTTGTTAAGTGCCACTGAGTTGGTTCTGGCCCATAGCAACCCTGCATAGGGTTTCTGAGGAGCAGCTGGTGGGTTTGAACTGTTGACCTTGTCGTTCACAGTCCAGTGCTGATCCTACAATGCCACGTCAGGAGTCCTGTATTGCCCCTAGTGGGTCTGTAATCATCCACAGTAATATGAGTAG
>NW_006408952.1:272868-279184 GCF_000296735.1 Chrysochloris asiatica
TTCTACTCCTGTAAGGATTTACACCCTCGGAAACCCTGTACAGGGTCGCTATGGGTCGGAACCGACTCGACGGCACTTAACAACAACAACAACTTGATATTTGGAAAAAAAAAATTAGTAGAGATAGAAAGGTCAGGGATGACATGGAAAAATAGTTGTTCAGCTAATGGGCTCTTGACCAGATATAAATTACAGTAACAAAGGAGACCATTGCTTTTTATTTACTGATACTTTCTGTGATTTATGGGGAGATTGTATTTGTTTTTTGTTTTAGCCTTTCAAGTAAGGAATGATTTGCCAAGTTCATGAAAACAACATGTATCCAGGGACTCATCAAAGGCAAGTCTTCTTTTAGGCCCATCTAAATGTGGATAGAGACCAAGATCGGTCAGACATTTAACTTTTGGAAGATGTAATATTGTGCTTGCTTCAAATGTGTGTGTTGATATAGAAGTTGCTGTTATCATTCTTCCAGAGAAACATGACAGTGAATTTCCCAACTACCAACTATACATTCTGGCTTAGAATTCATCACATTTGAGGAGGCATCCTCAGCCACACACTCCTTCTTTGCATTTGTTTATCGAGTGCCCAATATGCTAGAACTAGAAGCATTTATGTAGGATGATCTCCCTGATCCTTCCTTCCTGTAGCTTGGATGGCTCAAGTGGATTGCAGTCGACTGCTAACGCAAAGGTTAGTGGTTCAAACTCACCCAGAGGCTACACAGAAGAAAGGCAATGCAAGTTTCTTCCACAAAGATTGCAGCCAAGAAAACTGTATGGAATATAACTTTATTTTGTAATATATGGAGTCATCATGAGTCATGGGCAACTCAACAATAGTTAACAGCAACAACAACCAATTAATTAACCTCTCTGAGACCCAGCTCCTCAACTGTGCAATGAGAACATTAATACCTTATTTATTTATTTATTTTAAAGCTTTTATTATTAATTGAGTGAAGTTTACAGGGCAGATCATCAATATTACACTCAACCAGTCATACTTTGATTCATTGCAACTATTATAATCCCCTCCATGAACCATTGGTTAACACAGTATCTGACTTTATTCCTGTTTTTTTTTTTTGTGTGTGTGTGTGTGTTTTGTTTTTTTTGATGCACACAAAACCCACAGAAAATATTTATTCGTCTAAATGACCACAGGGTACATTTTGCAAGCCAGGCTCCTGCCCGCCGGCACCCAGCTTTTCTCATTCCATGGGTCCAGAGTCCTCAGCTGCTCTATGTCTCTGTGACATTGCCTCTGCTTCTGTCTCTCACTGCTTTTCTGGTTAGGATCCCATGCTCCGCTCATGTTTTAATTATACCTTACTGAGAAGATTGCTGTTGTTGTTAGTGCTGTCAAGTCGGTTCTGACTCATAGTCACCCTGTATAGGGCTTCCAAGGCTTTAAATCTTCTTGGGAATAGAAAGCCTCATTTTTTTCCCTACAGAGCAGCTGGTGATCTTAAACCAAGGGCCTTGTGGTTTGCAGTTCCGTGTTTATCGTATGAAGCCACCTGGCTTCCCATTGAGAGGATTAGAGGTAATGTATATAATATGGTGTGCCACTGTAGGATAAGCACTGGACCATAAGGTTGGTTTGAACTGCAAGGTTGGCGGTTCAAATTCACCAACGGCTCCTTGGGAAACCTATACAGGATTGCTATGAATCCGAATTGACTTGACTGCACTTAACAACAACAACAATACATTAAGTTGGCTTTAAAACATTCCCCCTGGGGATCTTTTCCACCTCAGGTCATAATGACAATGTAGGTGAGAATCTCTAGAAAATAAATCTCTGCTGTTCCTACCTCAGTTCTAGCCCCTTTCTTGCTTACTTCAAGCAGACCTCATTGCTTTTGCTGTTGCAGTTCAGTTGGCTCTAACTCATAGTGACCTTGTACATAACAGAAGCAAATATTGCCCAGTCCTGGTCATGTTCATGAACATTGTTATGCCTGAGTCCATGGCTCTGACTATTGTGTCAATCCATGTCATTGAGGGCTTTCCTTGTTTACATGGGCCCTCTACTTCTTTGTTGTTGTTAAGTGCCATCCAGTCAGCTCTGACTCATAGTAACCCTGTATAGGGTTTCTGAGGAGTGGCTGGTGAATTTGAACCACCAACCTTGCATTTCAAACTGACCTTGCAGTTCAATGCATTACCACACCAGGACTCCAAGTTTTACTTTACCAAGCATGATGTCCTTTTGTAGTAATGAATCTTTCCTGATCTTAAGTAAGTAAGTCAGAGTCTTTCTGTCCTCACTTCTAAGGAACATTCTGGTTGTATTTCTTCTAAGACTGATTTGTTCTTTCTTCCAACAGTTCATAATATAGTCAATATTCTTTGCCAATACCACAAATCAAATGAGTCAATTCTTCTTCAGGCTTCCTTTTTCATTGTCCAGCTTTTGCATGCTAATGAGGCAATTTAAAAGACCATGGTTTGGGTCGGACATACCTTAGTCATCAAAGTGAAATCTTTGCTTTTTATTACTTTATCATGAGGTATTTTGCTGTAGATTTGCCAAGGCAACACATTGTCTGCTTTTGTGACTGCAGTTTCCATCATTACTGGTAGGTCTGACCCAGTTTCTTTCCAGCCAAGACCTGTGGAGCCATGGCAGTGGGTATTCCTATTTAGAAACATGCTCTGTGTAGAGCACACATTCCTGGCTTGGGGGCCAAATAAAAGGCAACAGTAGAGATCAATCTCAAGACTGAATTGTAAATGCATGCTAACATGGTTGTGACTTTGTTTCAAGACCAGCAAGAAATGTTAGCAATTGAAAATATTTGTGTGACATAGAAAGGAAAAGAATGATGTTCAGATTTTCCTGAGATAAGTTGTCTTCTTTTCTCCGTGATGCTGGAAAACTACAATGCAATAAAAAGGCGGCATTTCCCCAAGTTTCCTGTTCCTATTCAGGAGAGAAGAAAGCATGGGGGATGTTTTAAAAGCTCGATGACATTTGCTGACATTCTCCCTGCTTGTGTCTTGCAGCCTACTTCTGCTTCCTCCTGACTGCTCTGGGCGTGACAGCTGGTGCCCATCGCTTATGGAGCCACAGGTCCTACCAGGCCAAGCTGCCTCTGAGGATATTTCTGGCTGCTGCCAACTCCATGGCTTTTCAGGTTAGGGATGGCATGTCCGCTCTGCCGTAGGGGCCCAGTACATGTGACACTGTGGGTGGGTAGGAGGGTGGCTACATGAAATGACTCTCATTCTACACTCAGTCTCAGACCCTGAGGACTTCCAGCCCTGTCCCAAGTTTTATCTCCTTGTAGCATTTTTGTTGTTATTACATACCATTGAGTCAGTTCTAACTCATAGAAACCCTTTATAGAGTTTCCTAGGAGAGGCTGGTGGATTTGAATCACCGACCTTGTAGTTAGCAGTGTAGTGCTTATCTTACAGTGCCATACCATATCCCAGCCTTGTCCCAAGTCTTATCTCTTTGGATCATTGTTGTTGTTAAGTGCCATCTATTTGGTTATGACTTTAGCAACTCTGTATAGGGTTGCTGAGGCTGTAAAACTTTACAGGAGCAGAAAGTCTCATCTTTCTCCTGCCCTTGTAGCATTTGATACAGCAAAATGTTAATTGGGGGGGTTTTGTCCTGAGGTGTGCTGAACCGTAGAGGGAAAAGGAGATTCCACCATTCAGAGAGTTCATGCCCTAAATATGCCCTGAAACCCTCAACATTTGTTCAGGGCTGACCCAGGACTAGAGCCTTGATGTGATTCTGTAGGATTAGCACTGGACTGGTAGGTAGATTAAACCTACCAGCCTCTCTTGGAAACCTTATACAGGGTCATTATGGCTTGGAACCAAATCAGTAGCACTTAACAACAACAACAACAACCACTAGAGGCCACAAGGAGCTCTGGTGGTACTGTAGGACAAACTAACTGCAAGTTGTAAGTTCAGACCCATCAGCCTTTCTTTAGGAGAAAGATGAAGCTGTCTGCTCCCATACACATGTAGTCTCGGAAATCCTATGTAGGGTTGCTCTGAGTTGGAAGCAACTTATTGAAGTGGGTTTAACCAGGACCAAGTTTCATGCAGCACACAAGACCATGTGCACATTGCATTTGATTCGCACAATAATCGCTTGAGCGAGGTGTTTCCTCACTTTACAAATGAGAAAAATGAGACCTAATATGCTAAAGAACGTGCCTAATCAAGTAGCTTAAAAAAAATGGCAAATCCAGGATAGGCAAATGTAGAGCTACCTGACTTCAAGTTAAAGCTCCTACAAAACATATTCCTGAGTTGCACTATGAGGTAGTGAAGGAAATTCCATTCAATCTGGAATCAGAAGATCGAGAGACTGAGTCTTTGTTGATGACTGCTAGCTGTGAGACCGTGGATGAGTCATATACCTGCAGTGACTGCATCTGTAAATATAAGAATAATACTTCTTTCTTAGGGTTGCTATTGGACTCCTGGTGTGGTACTATAGAATCAGCACTGGAATGTGAACCACACGGTCGGTAGTTCAAACCCACTAGCTGCTCCTTGGAAACCCTATACAGGATCAGTATAATTCAAGGGTTGTTACATTATGACAATTGTGTTGTTGTTGGTTGCTATTGAATTGGTTCCAACTCATAGCAACCCCATGTGAGAGAGTAGAACTGCCCCATAGGGTTTTCCAGGCTGTAATCTTTACTGAAGCTAGGTCTTTCTCCCATAGAGCTGCTAGTTGGTTTGAACTACTAACCTTTCAGTTAGCAACCAAGAGCTTAACCGTTGTACCATTAGGGCTCTTTCATTGAAAATTGCAAAGAGTTATATAAATGTAAGAGAGTATCATTGTTACACTACGATTGGGCCATATCCTTTCAGACTATTCCATCTCTAAGCCATTCCCCGCCATCTTGGGACACTTTTTGAGCTGCTGGCATTTTGGGTTGATCAGGGATTTCCATTTTCCTGGCTCTTCATCTGATCCAGGCTGGGTGAGTGGGAATAACTTGCCTCCAAAATTTCTGCCCCTATGTGAGTCCTGGTGTGGTGCTGGGGGTTAATGCACCAGACTGCAAAGCCGTTTGAACTGCAAGGTTGGCGGTTCAAGCTCACCAGTTGCTCCTTGGAAACTCTATACAGGGTCACTATGGGTCGGAACCGACTCTACGGCACTTCACAACAACAACATATGAGTACAAGTCATCCTGGACCCCTGTGTATTTCCACCCAATGGGAAACAATGATGATTATCACAAAGGCCTTGAAGTCCAGGGAAGAAGGCCATCCAATCAGACCTCAGCATTGGGACTCTATCTCAACAAGATGACCTTTTCCTGAGTGCTTTGCTAAGTGCTCTAAGAATTCATTTTCTATATTAGGCTTCCCACCTACAGTTTGAGCTTTTATAATACAAAGAGGTTAAGGCACAGTAGATCATTGAGGAAGTACAAGTCATGTTATGGTCATATACTGGTTATAATCCAATCACAGTTGGGAACTAGTGCCTAGAGGAGGAGTTGGCAGCATTGTGGCTACATGTTCATTTGCTCACCATTGGCAGCGTGGACTGTACAGCATTTTATTTTGACTTTATCTTATTTCAGTGCTGTTCTTGGTTTTTTATAACAAGGAGTTTTGATCATGATAATTTGGAAACTCATTGGTTTAGACCTTAGATGCTATTCAGGATTAGCTTGGTAATTTTTGTTTATTTTATTCAAGCAATTTGTTATTTTTTAGCTTCTAATAACATACTTTATACAGTTATGAAACACCATTTTTATTGGAATGGTTTTCCCCAAGAAAAATAACTTGCCACTGAGAACCTGAAACTCTGGTTTTTCACTTCCCAGTGAAACTATTTGTTTATAACTCAATTTTTGGAAACTTGAGTTTGCTTAACAACATTATCTCAGAAAAGACTATCAGACTGTAATTTTAAATTTGTTCCTGGGGACAAAGTACATTGTAGAAGAAAGTACCCAAGTCCCAAAACAAACTTTAGGCTCTGCCATTTGCAGGTGTAGGTGATTAGACCTGTTTCAGTTTCTTTAACCCTAAAGGAGTGATAATATTTACCTCAGAGCATCGTTGAGAGGGTTAAATCAGGATTTAACAGCGTATAGCTGTTGTTGTTAAGTGACAATGCGTCAGTTCTGACTCATAGCAACCCTGTATCAGGTTTCTGAGGCTGTAAATCTTTGTGGGAGCAGAAAGCCTCATCTTTCTCCCCTGCAACTTATAGTTGCTGTTGTTAAGTACCATGGAGTCAGTTCCAACTCATAGTGACCCTGCACAGTGTTTCCGAGGCTGCAAATCTTTACGGGAGC
>NW_006408952.1:280579-281297 GCF_000296735.1 Chrysochloris asiatica
ATAGCAGTGAGTAAATATTGTCACAATCTTTGCCTTTGAGTTTTCAGTCTAGTGGCTTATTAGATTTCCCACAGTTTATGAATGGAAATTCAATGCTTAACTTGTCTGGATGTTTTTGTTGTAGTTGGTTTTTAAGCCATGTTACACAGACCAAATCAGCAACAGGGCAGGCTTCATAATGATGCATAACTTCATTGGTATTGAGAATGACCACTTAACCTCAAGAGGGGAACAACCCGGGGAAGGAAACAGTGTGCTGTAAGCTGCCACTCTGGTTATTAACCTACAGCCTTGATGTAATGCCATTTCATTGATTTAGTTCCCCTTTGGTGTTCCTTTGTGTTTCTAAAGATAGTTTCAAAGATTCTCTGCCTCTCCTCCTCCCAGAATGTTCATGTCTTTGGTCAAAATGGACAAGTCATGCCAGAACATGTCTGTTTGATGATTAGCAAGGCTCCTGCTAGATGCCGCAAACAAGATCTTGATCATTAAGAATATTCCTTTAAAACCAGCTTTAAGCTCTTTTTCTGTCACAGGGGTCTGTGCTTAATCGCAAATGGACAAGCAGAGCCAGCATGCTGGCAGCCCACAGCTGAGTTTGTTAAAAAATCTATGTGACCCCATGGAGACCCTTGGAGAAATCTCATCCTAACCAAGAGCTGAAGCTAATTAGTGAGTATGGGCTCCAGAACAAATGTTAGGTCTGCAAGGTCAAGTT
>NW_006408952.1:284659-285945 GCF_000296735.1 Chrysochloris asiatica
AGGTATCTATATTTATGTGTTCCATTTCATTCTTGACAATTTCCATTTTTCCTAGATTCATATTTCGTACATTCCATGTTCTGATTATTAATGGATATTTATAGCTGTTTCTCTTCTTTTTGAGCTGTGCCCCATCAGCAAATGAAGGTCCCGTGGGCTTTACTCCTATGTGCTTTACTCCATGTGCATCATCACAGTCAATTCTACTTTGAGGAGGCAGCTCTTCCCCAGTCGCATTCTGAGTGCCTTCCAATCTGAGGGGCTCATTTTTTGGCACTATACCTGACAGTGTTTTTCTGCTATTCATAAGGTTTTCAGTGGCTAAATATTTGGAAGTAGTTCATCACTCCTTCTTCCTAGTCTGTCTTTGTCTGGAAGCTCATCTGAAACCTTTCCACCATGTGTGACCCTGATGGTATTTAAAACACAGGTGGCATAGCTTCCAGAATCACAGCAACTCATAAACCACCACAGTACAACAAACTGACAGACAAGTGATGGAACTGAACCATGGGTGCTCTGATATTGTGTCTTATAGTGTGATTTGTAAGTAGACTAAGCTTTGCATCCCACCCACTGTCACTAAGTCAGTCTGACTCATAGCAACCCTGTATAGGATAACTGAGGCTGTAAATATTTGTGGGAGCAGAAAGCCTCATCTTTGTCCCATAGAGTGGCTGCTAGGTTTGAACTGCTGACCTTGTGGTTAGTTGTCCAGTGCTTATCCTACTATACACTGTTATGAGCCATGAATGTTGGCAAGTATCTAATAATGGCAACAATAGCAATAAAAATAAACAATTAAAAAAATACAAACAGGCACTTCATTAAGTACTTCATAGAGTTATCTTCTCATGAGTCTACAAGGTTGTTTTTGCTAGCTGCTGTCGAATTGACTTCGACTCATGCTTGCTTGATGCCAAGCAGAGTAAAACGTTGCAGGCTCTTGTGTCATCCTCACAATTACCAGTATGTTGTGTCCATCGTTGTGGTTACCGTGTCCCTTCATCTCACCAGGGTTCTCCCATGCCTTGGCTGGCCTTCCACTTCAGCAGATGTGATAATCTCCTCCAGCAATTAATCTCCCTTCAAGTCACAGTATTCTGCTGTGATTAATAGGTTTTCATTGGCCACTTTTTAAAAGTAGATCACCAGTCAGAACTCGACTAGAAGAAGAAAGAAGAGGGAGAAAAACAAAACAAACAAGAGTAGCCCACTACAATTTGATGAACTTTACCTATACTTATGGATGTAGTAGCTCAAAAAAGGAACAGATCTTTACAGAT
>NW_006408952.1:286682-288599 GCF_000296735.1 Chrysochloris asiatica
GTACCAGAGTAGGACAAATGGACAGATGGCTGGTGCGTACTATTATTTTCATAATTTAATAGGTGAGGAAACTAAAACAAAGAGACAATATAACCTGTGCAAGGAATTAAGTGACAGATGTGCGATTTAAATACAGGCAGCTTAACTCCTACTGCTAAACTTTAGTGCCTTTTAGTATCAAAATCCTGGTGGTGTGCTGTAGAATAAGCACTGAGCTGCTAATGACATGGTCAATGGTTCAAACCCACCAGCCACTCCTTGGAAACCCTATATGGGGTCGCTATGAGTCAGAACCGACACCACAGTACTTAATAACAACAAGAAATATCAGAGTGTATATTTATTCTTTCATTTGGCAAATGCTTATCATGCTAGACATTGTTTCAGGCAGTGGAGAACAAGCCAGACGATGTTTCTGCCCTTGTAATACACATATTCCAAGAAGAAGAGAGAACAAATTAACAAGTAAGCAAATGAATAAACAAGTTTTTTTAGAGAGAGGAAAGAGTATTAAGAATTTAAACAAGGTGATGTAATAAAGATAGGCTGGTTAGAGAAGAACTCGATGAGGAGATGACATTAGAGCTGAAACCTGGAGGAGAGAACATTCTATACAGAAGGGAAGAATGTTCTATACAGAGGGAGGAACCAATGGATGGCTCTTAGGTGGGAACAAGTATGGAGTGTTCAAGGACACAAAAAAGACCAGTGTGGCTGACCCACGTGAGTGGGGAGGATGGTGGTCATCAAGAGGTCTGAGCAAGTGGGAACAGGGGGTCCACAGCAGTACAGGGCTCTGCCAGGCATATCAAGAAGTTTGGATATTGTTTTACATGCTGTGAGAGATATTGCAAGGTTTTAAGGCAAGCGACATGGACTCATGAATCTCCATAGCATGGGTGAGCTTTATACCAATGTCATGAGACCGTGGAAATGTTGTGTCTTTGTATCATAGAGAATTCCTCAAGGATAGGGCTCTGTGGTGTCTACAGGTTCAGGAAGAAGACTTGCAAATGGGGTAGTGTGCTGAAGTACAATTTTGAGTATTAGCAGCAGCATGTAGTGGCAGTTGAAGGAGGACAAAGCACAGCTGTGTTACTGTGTGCTCAGTGTCCTAAATCTCATGTGGTCCTCAGTGCGGGTTCCAATGCTCTCTTCAGAGATTCTGAGATCCCACTGTTTGCCACTTTCCTAACCATAAGTCTAACTTCATACGTACAACTTTTCTTCTGTTTGTGAGAGGCAAGTTCACCTCCCTCTTTTCAAAATGGGTAAATGTTGTTGGTCTCTTCCTCCTATGTAAACCTAAAGGTTGGTGCTTTGAACCCACCCAGAGGTGTCACAGAAGAAAGCCATGGAGATGGACTTCCATAAAGATTACAGCCAACAAAACCATATGGGAGATTGCTACTCTGCTTACCTGGCGTCACCGTCAGTCAAAAGCAACACGACAGCAATGGGTTTGCGTTTATGTGTTTGTTTTTTAAACTACATACTAGGCATTTCATTAAGTCCTTCCTAAGGAGCTCTGATAGCGTAGTGGTTACAAATTGGGCTGCTAATTTCATGGTCTGCAGTTCGAAACTACCAGCTGTTCCACGGGAGAAAAATGAGGCTTCTGTCCCGTAAAGATTTACAGCCTCGGAAACCCTGTACAGGGTTGCTATGAGTGGGAACCGACTCCATGGCACATAACAACAACAGCAACAATAATGCTCTTACATCATGTTTTGGTGAAGTGGAAGGTCTTCAAAAACAGAGGAACTGACTTGATGGCACCTAACAATAGTGGAATGAGGGATATCATTGCTGACGTTAGATGGATCTTGGCTGAAAGCAGAGAATATCAGAAAGATGTTTACCTGTGCTTTATTGACTACACAAACGTTTTTGATTGTGTGGATCATGACAAGCTAC
>NW_006408952.1:289349-290545 GCF_000296735.1 Chrysochloris asiatica
GTGTTGATAGTTGATCCAAGAATGAAGTTCTTGACAACTTCAATCACACTAAATGGTTTAAAATAAGGAATGGTGTGTGCCAGTGTTGTATTCTTTCACCATACTCACTCAACCTGTATGATGAGCAAATAATCTGAGAAGCTGGGTTCTATGAAGAAAAACATGGCACCAGGATTGGATTTAAAATGAGCCATCTCAGATGAACAAGTGGGGATATCGCTGCCATCATGGAAGAAGAACCTGGAGAGGAGCACGTCATTTGAACACAGAGGCCTCTACACATTGAACCTCGTTGACCCAGGAGACAGCTGTGACATCTGAGGAGCAGTAGCAGTAGCAAAACCCAGAGCCACAGCATGAGACAGAGCAAGTAAAGCTGAGTGCCTTCAGGTGGGAGCAGGAGCTGCTTGCAGAGTGGGGTGCCTCCAGGCATTGAACTGGGGAAGCTAGGTTTGCTGACCCACTGAGTTACAGCAGAATGCCTTTGGCAGAGTCTTATAGCGCAGTGGAGTACCTTTGGGCATTTATCAGTAGCCCTAAAAAAGCTTTGTGACACTGCTGGAACAGGATAAAGGCCAAGGGACCTGTGAATGAGTGGTCAAGGACCAAAGAGGATTGTCTGCCCATCTGACTGAAAAGAACTGTGCCTGATCATTTCTAATCCTGAACTGTAACTTACTAACTTCCTTAATAAACTCCATCACTGTGAGTGTGGTGTCTGAGTTCTTTGTGACCATTGTAATGAATTATCAAACCCAGATAAGAAATAAAGAATGCTGTGGGAGGAAAGGTTGGTACCGTTTTTTGTAACCCCTTTCCCAGATATAAAGAAACTGAGACCCAATATCCATTTATTTTTACTTATTTATTTAAATAAATGTTTTATTGTGAATTATACGATAGTTTGCATGGGAGAACATTAGTTTTACATTCATTCTATCATATATCACTTCATTGCCATAGTTACAATCTCCTCCATGCATCATCAACCAACCAAAGGGTATATACCCTGCAAGCCTGCCTCCCGCCCCTGGTCGTCAACACACAGCCCTTCTCCCTCTCTGTGTCTAAAGTCCCCAACAGCTCCATCTCTCCATGTCATTATCTCTGCCTCCATCTCAGGCATCACTGCTTCTCTGGGTAGGGTCATGCTCTCCACTCTTCTCCATTGATGGTCCTAGAGACCTCCGCTCCTA
>NW_006408952.1:291089-291845 GCF_000296735.1 Chrysochloris asiatica
ATTTATTTTTAATATCTGTTTATTTTCTCAGCTTGTCTCAAAAACAGTGTTTGTGGTTGTTGAAAGAGACTGTATCACAGAGGAATTCCTTGACAAACAATTTCTTCATGTACCTGCCACCAACCACTTGGGCTGAGATAGCACATTGTCATTACTGATTCTTATTCCATTGCTATCCTGCAAGACACTCATATGTTGTCACTTTCTAGGTTTCCCAACCCACTGATTATTTTGCATTTTGGATGATTTCTTCCCCAGCTGCCTTCATTTGCATTTTTGCTACATCAAATCTCATTGTGATCATTTCTATTCATATTTCTAACCTCTTCAGATCCATCTGTGTTATTTCTCTGTCCTCAGTGATGTGTGCAACACCTTCTAATTTTGCACCAACCAAAAATGTTATTAACAAAATGTGTGAGCCTTGCTCCCAGTCATTAATGAAGATACTGAATATAACTGGATAGAACTGACACTTCTGAGCTTTCCTTAGCTGCCTACCCCACATTAGATAGTGAGCTATTGTTTGTCACTGGTTCTTATTTGTCAAAGTTCAGGCTTTTCAATTACCCTGTCCCAGTTCCTACTAATGCCAACTAGAGCTCTTGCCAAAGAAAGTTCCAGAGATGCTGTTTTAAATTCTCCAGAGATATAACATTATAGGAGTCATTGGATCAAAAAAATTAATTAACAGTAAAATTACTTGAGTATCCATTCCAGATGGAAATTTTGAGCTTTGCGTTTTAAAATTATTTT
>NW_006408952.1:292680-297125 GCF_000296735.1 Chrysochloris asiatica
TGCTCTTTTATTTTCATCAATAAGTATTTTAAGTCCTCTTCACTTTCAGCAAGCAAGGTTTAATTTAAAGGTGCATAAACCATTATGTGCTTGTGAAGGACACAAAAGATGTATAAGAAATGACCCTGGGGCAGTCCTGGTGGTACAAACAGTTAATGTATTTGGCTGCAAATTGAAATGTTGGTGGTCCAAGCCTTGGAATAGAACCCTGGGCATCTACTCTGAAAAATCAAACACTGAAAACCATATGGAGCTCAGTTCTACTCTGATACACTTGAGGTTGTTATGAGTTAGAGTTGACTATGGAAAATGGTGATTGGTTGTCAAAAAGACTATAATTTGGTAAAATTGGGTAGACTTGGATACAATAAACAATGATTATTTTAAGACAATATGCAGTTAAATTGTTCAAAAACTTCATACCACCTAAGTATATATTCTGGTGTGTCTGGTGTATGGTGCTGCAGGATAATGAAATGGACTACAAAGTCAGTTTGAACTGCATGGTTGGTGGTTCAAACCTACCAGTCGCTCCTCGTAAACCCTATACAGGTCATTAAGAGTCAGAATTGACTCGGCAGCACATAACAACAAGAAGTATATATTCTAGAGAAATATTTGTGGTGACACAAGTAAACAAATTGTGGTACATACATACAATGCAACAATAAAGAATAATGATGCAGGAAAAAAAAAAAAAACCCACCCCAAACTGCAGTCTGTTTTGCTATTTATAAGAACAAGCAAGCTATTCTCCGTGGAACCATCAAGGCAAACAATTGAGTACCTTCATTACAAACTCCCTCTAAGACTGAACACACAAACAGGCATGTTAACTCCCTGGTGACCATGTTGGTCTACTTGTGAGTGGAAGTGGAGAATAGGTAGTAATGAAGACATGGGCTGAGTTCAGTCATGTTCCATAGATTCCTGTTGATCTTGAGATGACAGAGAGAAGAGTAAGGGTTGGTTGGTACAAAAATTGGGGAGACTTGGGAACTCCTGAGCCCATGGACACTGACCTAGTCATGGAGGGCTAGAGCTGAGGGTGACGTGTCCAGCTGATATGAAGTGAGAGAAGATGCACAAGAACACCCATACTTGCAGATAGTACCCATTTGATCTAGCTTTGATGGATTGTTGATCAGAACTTGACTAGAGGAAGATACATTTGATAAAGAAAGTAAGTTGCTACAATTTGATCAACTTGACCTATATTTATGGATGTAGTAGATCAAAATACCAACTGAGAGAGGAGTCTTCATATCAAGGATCAAGCCTATCTCCTCTGTATACACAGTTAATAGGGACGGGCACTTAGACATTGTCTACCTAAAATGAGGGGTGGACTACAAAGGCTCAAAATAACTGGTTTACAAGTTTTCAAGAGGGAGTTTAGTTTTAGAGTACGTGGGGGAATGTAGAATCACCACTGAATGGTTTTCATCTTGCCTAGATGGGTCTGGGGAAAGGAGATGGGGACAGGGTCCTTTTGATTCAATAGCGAGTAGTTGTTATTATGACTAATTGCAATTGTCACAACTGTAAAGGTAGAAGTTGTGTAACAAAACAGGGGGAGGTATTTAATCTCACATTCCAGGAACAGAGAACCCTAGGACCATCAAGAGAGAAGAGTATGAGTGGAACATGGGATCCTAACTAGAGAAGCAGCAACACCAGAGATGGAGGCACAGGCATGGTGAGATAGAGCAGCTAAGGACTCTAGACTCATGGAAAGAAAAAGGCTGTGTGCTTGCAGCCAGGAATCTGGCTTGCAGAATGTGCCCTTTCATTGTTTAAATGATCATATATTCCTGCTGTTTTGGGGTACATCAAAAACAAAACAAAACAGGGAATAGAAGCAAATATTGTTAACTGATGATGCATGGAGGGGATTGTAGTCATTGCAATGAAACAACATAGGATAAATTGAGTGCAAAACCGATGTTCACCCATGTAAACTATCATTCAATTCACAATAAAAAGCTTTTTAAAAAAGGAATAATGATGAATCTGTGAAAAACCTCATGACATGGATGAAACGGAAGGGTATTATGATGAATGAAATAAGTTAAATACAAAGGACAATGTTGCATGAGACCACTATTATGAAAAGTCAAGAAAGAAACATTCTCTGATGGTTACTAGTGAGGAGAGAGAGGGAGAAGCACTAACTGGATAATAAAACTCACAACCAGTAAATTAATTCCAGCTCATAGCAACTCTGTAAAGGCTTTCTGAAGCTGTAAATGTTTACGGGAGCAGAAAGCATCATCATTCTTCTGCAGAGCAGATGGTGTGTTTGAACTGCTGACCTTGTGGTTAACAGTCCAGTGCTTATACTATAATAGACAAGAGTCAGTTCTGTTGAAGGGAAAGGCAGTACACAATTTGGACTAAGTCAGCACGATGTGATGAAGACAAAGATTGAGAAGTACGCAAGAATGAAGGAAACAATGGTAAATGCTATAACATATATGATCTCATTACTTCAGTGATAACTAACAATAATTGTGAGTGGATACATAGATAAATCTGGACTCCTGGTAGAACTGATTCCATGGCACTTAACAACAGCAACAATAACGTAATTATGGATTCTAAATAGATGAGGGAAGCCATAAAGGAGTATACGTGCACACATCACATATATAGGTATGTTGTTGTCAAGTGCTGCTCAGTCAGTTCCAACTCATAGTGACCATATATATAAGGTTTCCAAGGGTTACGAATTGGACTGCGAGCCTCAAAGTCAGCAGTTCAAAACTACCAGCTGTTCCACAGGAGAAAGATGAGGCTTTCTGCTCCCGTAAAGATTTACAGCCTTGGAAACCTTGTACAGGGTCACTATGAGTTGGAATCGACTCCACGGCACATAACAACAACAACAAGGAGCAGCTGGTGAATTTGAACTGCAAACTTTGTGGTTCAAACTGACCTTGCAGTCCAGTGCTTTATCCCACAGTGCCACACCAGGACTCCATATATAGGTATGTTGTTGTTAAAGTGCTGTGGAGTCGGTTCTAACTCACAGTGACCTTGTATAGGGTTTCTGAGGAGTGGCTGGTGAGTTTGAAGCACCAGTTTTGCAGTTCATGCCAGCCTTGCAGTCCAGCACATTATCCTGCATTATCACTCCAGGACTCCACATATAGGTATGTTGTTATTGTTGTTAAGTGCTGTCGAGTTGCTTCCCACTCATACAGACGCTATATAGTGTTTCCAAGGAGCAGCTGGTGAATTTAAACTGCCAACCTTGCGGTTCAGACCAGCCTTGCAGTCTAGTGCATTATCCTGCAGTGCAACACCAAGACGCCATACATAAGTATGGTGGTGGTTGTTTCTACATACATATTTGCAAATATATATAGGGGGCACGATTATAGAAACTACTGAGATGTTGGAACTGAACCATTGGACTTGACAGCCAAGGGCCATAGTCTCAGGAGACATCTAGGTCAATTTGGCAAAACACTGTTCATAAAGATAATGTTCTACATCCTTGTCTGGTGAATAGCATATGGGGTCTTTAGAAGCTTGCAGGTGGTCATCTAAGAAGCAAAGGCGAAAAAAGAAAATGAAGACTCAAGGAAACAATTAGACCAAAGGACTAATGGTCCACATGAACCACAGCCTCCTCTAACTGACCCTGAAAGTGCCAGTTACCACTACTGACCACTCTAACCAAGACCACAATGTTGTTGTTGTTGTTAAGTGCTGTCAAGTCGATTCCAACCCATAGCAACCCTATATAGGGTTTCCAAAGAGCAGCTGGTGAGCTTGAACCACCGACCTTGCAGTTCAAACGAATTTGCAGTCTGACGCATTAGCCCACAGCGCCATACCAGAAGCTCCTAACAGAATGGGTAAAAAAATGTAAAACAAAATTTGAAGTTTTTATAAAACAGAAACAAAAAAGATAAGACTCAGCTGGTCTGAAAGACACAAGAGGAAATCCTGAGATTATTACCTGGAAACAACCTTCTGACTTGAAATTGAAGACCCTCCCAGAAGCCACTATTCAGCCAATAATTGTTGTTAACTGCTGCTGAGTCAGTACTGACTCATAGCAAACCTTATGAACAACAGAACGAACACTTACCCATCCTGCACCAACCTCACAATCATTGCAATACTTGACCACATTGCTGCTGCCTCATTGGGGTGAGGGGGTCTTCCTCTTTTTGCTGCCCCTTCACTTTATCAAGCATGATATGCTTCTCCAGAGACTGACCCCTCCTGATAATATATTCAAATTATGAGAGATGAAGTCTTACCATCCTGGCTTAAGAGAAACATTCTGGCTGTACTTCTAACAACACAGATTGGTTTGTTATTGTGGCAGTCTATGGTACATTTTTTTTTTTTAATTTAAGGTTTTTATTGTGGATTGAGTGAAAGTTTACAGGGCACATCATCAGTTTTACATTCAACAATTCATATAA
>NW_006408952.1:300555-303065 GCF_000296735.1 Chrysochloris asiatica
TCGGGTATTCTGTGTTGTTGTTGGCGGAGCTCTCTGCTATACGTCCACCCAATCCGCCATCTTGTTTCTTCTCCAGTCTATGGTACTTTTAATATTCTCCTCCAACACTATAACTCAAATGCATCAATTCTTCTACTGTCTTCTTTGTTTATTATCAAACTTTCAAATGCATATGAGGTTACTGAAAATACCATGGCTTGGGCCAGGCACACTTTAGTTCTCAAACTGACATCTTAGCTCTTGAACACTTAAGAGAGGTCTTGTGCAGATTTGCCCAAAGCAATATGTCATTTTATTTCTTGACTGCTGCTTCCATGAGTGTTGGTGATTGATTCAAGCAAAATGAAGTCTTTGACAACTTCAAACTTTTCTCCATTTTTCATGATGTTACTTATTGGTCTAGTGGTGAAGATATTTTTTTTTTCTTTACATTGAGGTGTGACCCATACCAAAGGCTGTGGTCTTTGATCTTTATTACTAAGTATTATAAGTTCCCTTTGCTTTCAACAAACAAGGTTGTATCGTCTACATATCACAGGTTGTTAATGAGTCTTCCTGAAATCCTGATGCCACATTCTTCTTCATATAATCCAGCTTCTTGAATTATTTGTGCAGCATACTGATTAAATAAATATGTTGAAAGAATACAACCCTGGTGCACACCTTTCATGATTTTAAACCATTCATTGTTCCCTTGTTCTGTTTGAACAATTGCCATTTGGTGTATGCATAGATAGGTTCCTCATGAACACAAGTGTTTCAGAATACTCATTCTCTGCAATGTTGTCCATAGGTTGTCAGGATCCACACAGTCTAAAGTCTTTGTGTAGTCAGCAATGCACAGGTAAACATATTTCTGGTATTCTCTGCTTTCACTCAAGATCCATCTGATGTCAGCAGTGATATCCCTTGTTCCATATCTTTGTCTGAATTCAGCTTAGTCTTCTGACAGTTCCCTGTGAATGTACCGTTGCAGCTGTTTTTCAATTATCTGTAGTAAAATAGCTCCCAATTTTTGATAGCCAATGTCTAAGTTGCCCACTCTTATCAACCCAATATATTAAAGAGGCAAACTTCTGTTGGGATTCTGAGCAATTACATCCATAAGCAAAGGTCCAGTTCATCAACTTGTAACAATTTATACTTTGATACACTTGTATCAAACTTCTTTATCTTTTTCTGGTCAAGTTTGGTCAGCTAGCCATCCAAGTTATGCCAAATGAGTACTATCTGCAAGTCTGGGAGTTCTTACATGTCTTCTGCACTTCATACCAGCTGGTCGCTTCACTATCAGCTCTAGTTGCCAGTGGCTAGGTCAGTGTACATGGGCTCGGGAGTTCACATGCATCCCTTAATTTCAGGCCAGCCAGTCTTTTCTCTTCTCTCTCTCATCTCAAGGTCAACGGGTGCCTATGAAATGAGGCCAGACTTAGCCCATATCTTCATTGCTGCATTTTCCCCGCTTCCACTCACAAGTATGCCGGGGTGGTTACTAGTGAACATAGAAGACTGCTCGTGTGTTCCCTTTGAGTTTCAGTCTTAAAAGGGGGATTGCCTTGATGGGCTGACTTCTCTTGCCTTGATGGCTCTGAGGCAAACACCTTGCTTGATAGTCTATCAGTAAAACAGTCTGCTTTTTTTCTGCTGGTCTTTTGGTCAAGAAATATCTTCTGTTCCTCTAGCTATTCCTGGTTGGTCTGCATGGCTTTTCCAGTAGGAATGTCCTACAGGCTCTGGATGAGGCTCAGAATTCCACCTAAGCTCCCATATTCCACAAAGGCTTATTAAAAAGCCTATATTTTCCTGGGCAAGTTCTAATTCCCCTTTAAGCTATTCCAATCAGTTATAGGCAGAAGATGGGCTTACCAATTTTCTGTAAATCATATTTCCCAATATTCCTTTCTACCACACTTAACTGTCTATTTTACAAAAGAAGGCAGGTGAAACCAATATTCAAGAGACAATCAAGCCCCTGAACATTATTTTCCCATCTTGACCCATTCTGACTATGTCTGGACCTCTGTATCACAGAGCTCTGTTATTCGAAGGTTGTGTATACATCACTATTTAACACTATCACATTTAGCTCATGCATACTTCCCTAAGTTACACCCATCTTCCTTGTTCATATTCTCGTATATTGCCCTCCCCCTAATATATTGCCCTCTCCAGCACTCGAGCAACCGTCTCTACCCATAAGCCGTGACTTACTGAACCCTCCCTCCCACTATTGTTGTCAGGTGCCATTGAGTTGGAGCCGACTCATAGAGACCCCATGCACAGCAGAAAGAAACAATGTCCGATCCTGGGCCAACCTCACTACCGCTGCAACACATGACGCCATCAATGATGCCACCTGGCTGATCCATCTCGTTGGGGGTCTTCCTCTTTTTCTCTGACCCTCCACCTTACTCAGCATGACATCCTTCTCCAGCGACTGTTCTCTCCGGACAATGTGTCCAAAGTAGGAGAGACGAAGCTTAGCCATCTTGGCCTCCAAGGAGCACACT
>NW_006408952.1:303979-323291 GCF_000296735.1 Chrysochloris asiatica
GAGATCCATCGGACATCCGCAATGATATCTCTCGTTCCCGCCCACTATTGTTAACCACCAAATCATTTTTCTTTTCAATTGGAAATCTTTTCTTAAGCTTTTATAAAAATGGTCTTATGCAATATTTGTCTTTTTATGAGTAACTAATTTCACTCAGCATAATGCCCTCCAGGTTCATCCATGTTATGCGGTGGTTTGCAGCTTCTTTGTTATTCTTCAAGGTAGCATATGTATGTACCAAAGTTTGTTTATCCATTCTTCTATTGATGGGCACTTAGGTTGTCTCCATCTTTTTGTTATTATGAATAATGCTGCTATGAATATTGGTGTGCATATATTTACTCGTGTTCTGGCACATATTTCTAGTAGATATATACCAAGTACAGGAATTGCTGGATCATAAAGCCTTTCTATTTCCAACTTTTTGGGAAGCCCTATACTGTTTTCCAGACTGGTTGAACCATTTTGCAGTCCCACCAGCAATGTAGGTGGGTCTCGATGTCTCTACACCCTCACCAGCATTTGTTGTCCTGTTGTGGTATTTTTTGAACTTCACTGTTAATGCTGGTGTAAGATTATGTCTCATTGTTGTTTTGATTTGCAGCTCTGTCGAGTCCTGGTGTGGCACTGTGGGTTAATGTGCTAGACTGCAAAGTGGTTTGAACCACAAGATTGGTGGTTCAAGCTCACCAGTTGCTCCTTGGAAACCCTATACAGAGTCACTATGTGTTGGAATTGATTCCACAGCACTTTATAACAACAACAACAATAATGGCTACAGCTAGTGACCATTTCTTCATATGTTTGTTGGTTGCCTCAATGTCTTCCTTGGTGAACTGTCTGTTCATGTCCTGTGTCCATTTTTAAACTGGGTTGTCTTTTTTCTTGGAGAGGTGTTGTAGTTTCCTATAGATTTTAGAGATTAGTCCTTGTCTGATATGTCATTGCAAAAACATTTTCCCAGTCTGTGGACTCCCCTTTTACTCTTTTGGTGAAATCTTTTGATGCACATATGTCCCAGTCATCTATTTTGTCTTCTATTGTTTGTGTGTTTTTGCAATGTTTGATAGTCGTCGATATATGCCAAGTATAGGAGCCCTTAAATTTGTCTGGATTTTATCATTGATAATCTTTATAGTTCTGGAGTTTACATTATGTCTTTAATCCATGTTGCATTAGTTTTAGTATATGGTGAGAAATATGGGTCTTGTTTCATTCTTTTGCAAGTTGATTTCCAATTTTGCCATACCATTTGTTGAAGAGAATATCTTTTCCCCATTTAATGTATTTTGCCTCTTCGTCAAAGACCAGTTTTGACTGAATGTGGATGGATTTGCTTCTGGGTTCTCGATTCTGTTTCATTGCTCATTGTACCAATACCAGGCTGTTTGACCACTGTGGCTGTGTGTTAAATTTTGAAATCAGGGAGTGAGAGGCTTCCAACTTTGTTCTTCTTCTTAAGTAGTGCTTTGCTTATCTGAGGGCTCTTTCCCTTCGACATAAAGTTTGTAATCATCCCCCCCCGCCAATCTTTTTAAAGAATGTTGTTGGAATCTGGATACAGATTGTGTTATATCTGTAGCTTGCCTTGGGTAGTATTGACATTTATACAACATTAAGTTTTCCTAACTATGAGCATGGTTTATTCTTTCATTTTTGCATTTGCAAAAAGAAAAGAAATTTTCTTTTGGTTTCTTGTAGTAGTGTTTTATAGTTTTCTTTGTATAGGTCTTTTGTTTCTCTGGTTAGATTTTTTTCCTAAATATTTCATCCTTTGAGTGGCTATTGTAAATGGTATTATTTTCCTAATTTCCTTTTTAGAGCTGTCTTTATTAGTAAAAAGGAATCCAACTGCTTTTTCTATGTTGATCTTATACCCTGCCACTCTGCTGAATCTGCCAATGAGTTTCAATAATTTTTTTGCTGAGTCTTCAGGATTTTTCTATGCATAGGATCATATCATCTGCAAATAGAAAGAGTTTTACTTCTTCTTTGCCAGCTTGAATACCATTAATTACCCTGGTGTGGCTCTGCAGGATAATGCGCTGGACCTCAAGGTCAGTTTGGGACACAAGGTTGGCAATTCAAACCTAGCAGCGGCACCTCATAAACAACACAGGATCACTATGAGTCAAACCCAACTCAATGGCACTTAACAACAACAACAACAACAACTTCCTTTTCTTGCGTTATAGCTCTGGCTAAGACTTCCAACACAATGTTGAATAGGAGTAGTGATAAAAGGCATCCTTGTGTAGTTCTTGTTCACAAAGGAATACTTTCAGTTTCTCTCCATTGAGAGTGGTGTTGGCCTTTGGTTTTGTATGTTGTTATCGTTGTTAGGTGCCATCAAGTCGGTACTGACTCATAGCAACCTTATGCACAGCAGAACGAATATATGCTCTTAATTATGTTGAGGAATTTCCCTTCAATTCCTACTTTGTTGAGAGTTTTATCAGGAGTGGATGTCAGATTTTGTCAAATGCCTTTTCTATGTCAATATGGTCATCTGGTTCTTTCCCTTTTTCTTATTTATATGGTGGATTACATTGATTGTTTTTCTAATATTGAACCATCCTTGCATTCCTGGTATGAATCTCGTTTGGTTATGATGTATTAGTTTCCTGATATGTTGTTGAATTCTATTGGCTAGGATTTTGTTGAGAATTTTCACATCTATTTTCATGAGGGATATCGGTCTATAATTTTCTTTTTTAGTGATGATGTCCTTTCCTGGTTTTGGTATAATGATTATATATTTACTTCATAAAATATATTAGAAAGTTTTCCATCCTTTTCTGTATTCTGGAGTAGCTGAGTAGAATTGATGACAGTTCTTCTCTGAATATTTGGTAAAATTCACCAGTAAAGTCATGTAGCAGTGTTTTAGTTACCTGATCAATTCCTTCTTTTGTTATAGATCTGTTCAACTTTTCTACTTCACACTGCAAAAGTTTAGATAGGCTGTGTTTTCTAGAAATGTACCCATTTCTTCTAGATTTTCAAGTTTGTTGAAATACAACTCCTCATATTATTCTGTTATTATCCTTTTTATTTCCATCAGTTCTGTTGTGGCATCATCCACGTTGTTTCTTATGCATGTTATTTGTGTTTTAGGTAGGCAATGTCTAAGTTGCCTGTCCGTATCATCCCTGCATACTGGATTTTGGTTCTTTCTTGATGTGTGCATTTATGGCTATAAATTGCCTCCTCAGCACTGTTTTTGCTGTGTCCTAAAGGTTTGGGTATGCTGTGTTTTAGTTCTCATTTGTTTGTAAGCAATTTAAAATTTCACTTTTTATTTGTTCTACAACCCAGAAGCTTTTAAGCAGGGTGTTATTGTTTCCATTTATTTCATTGTCCCCCCTTGGTCTTCCTGTTTTTTATTTGTAATTTTATAGCACTGTGATCTAAGAAGATGCTTTGTAATATTTTTATGTTTTAAAATTTATGGAGACTTGCTTTGTGGCCTAACACATGGTCTATTCTGGAGAATGCTCCATGTGCACTGTGCTTTTGTTGGGTTGAATGCTCTGTGCAAATCTATGCGGTCACCTTGGTTGATTGTTTTGTTTACGTCTTCTGTGTCTTTGCTGAGTTTCTTCTGGTTGTTCTGTCCTCTTTTGAAAGTGGCATATCAAGATCTCCCACTATAATTGTAGAGTTATCTATTTCTTTCTTCAATTCTGTTGGGTTTGCTTTATGTATTTTAGGGTTCTTTCATTGGGACCATAGATATTTATTATGGTTATGTTCTCTTGTTCAATTGATCCTTTAGTTATGAGATAATGTCCTTATTTGTCTCTTATGCTGGATTTTGCTTTAAAGTTTATTTAATAATAGATTAATATTGCCACTCCTGTTCATTTTTTATTGCAGTTAGCTTGGTGTGTTTTTTTCCATCCTTCAACTTTCAGTCTGTTTTTGTCTTTGTGTATAAGGTGTGTCTTTTGTAGACAACATATTGAAAGATCCTGTTTTATTATCTGCTCTGCCACTCTCTGTCTCTTGACTGGTGCATTTAATCCATTGACATTCAGTGTAATTATTGATAGTTATGGATTAATTGCTGTCATTATGTTGTTTGTTTTTTGTGTTGCTGCTGGTTTGTTTGTTCTGCATGCTTTCTTGTGTTTAGTTCATTTTTTGTGTGTGCTTTTTCTTGTCAATTTCTTCATAGTGTTTATGTTTCCAAAATCTTCTTGGATTTTCCTTTTCTTGTTTTGATGTGGATGTGTATTAAGTACTTTATTAATTTCTTCCCCATATTAAAACAGTCTGTTTTATCCTGAAATCTACCTGACCTCCTCATCATCTGGATCTCTGTAACTACACTTTTCCTGTCTTTCACTTTATAGTTGTCATGATCATACACTGCCATCCCAGATACCCTTGTTCCATTCTTGTGGTTTTGTTTTGCTCTGGCTTCTTCCATATCGGGACTGAATTTCAGGTGTTAATCCTGAAAAGTTGTGATTTTGCCATCATGTTTGATTGACAACTTTGCTGGATGTATGATTCTTGGTTGGTAGTTTTTTTTCTTTCAGAGTTTTATGCATGTCTCCCCATTGCATTCTTGCCTGTATGGTTTCTTTTAGAAATTAGAGCTTAATCTTATTGGTTTTCCTTTGTAGGCAACATTTCTTTTTTTCACTAGCTGCTTTCAGAATTCTTCTCTTTGATTTTGGAGACTTTAGTTATGATACGTCTTGGTGATTTGCTTTTGGGGGTCTATCCTGCCTGTACCTCTTCTACGGGTTTCTTTTTATCTTCCTCTTCTGGAATTCCAGTCACCCATAGTTTATTCCTCTACACATTGTCCCACATGAATCTTAGGATTTCTTTAGATTTTTTTTCATCCCCCCCTCTGCATGTTCTTCTATCTTAACAGTATTGAGAGTTTTATCTTCAACTCCATCCCTTCAATTCTGCTCCTTTGCTCTTTCAGTGTATTGTCCATTTCTGATACTTTAATAGTGATCATCTGGATCTCTTTTTACAGGTCTTATATTGTCTCCAATGCTACATCTATTGTTTTTTCACTGTTCCTGTAGTACTTTCCTGACTTCTTACCTTTGTCCCCATCAACCTTTCTGTGGAACATTTGGATGCACTTCAATACCATTCACCTGAATTCTTTTCCAGGTAATTCCAAAGCCTATTCTCACTCCAAACCAACTTTTAGCACTTCCTCTTGGTCATTTGTTTGAGATACTCTGTCTTATTTCTGCATGTGAGCAGACATTTTTGCTGCTTTTTAGGCATTATGGTGCTGTTACATTTGTCTTAAGTTGATGAATGTATGTTGGTGTATGTTTAAGCACTCTCCAATTGCCTCCTGGTAGTTGTGATTGGGAGATGGGATTTTCTGTACACTGCTCATACAGTTCACTTCAGAGTGTTTTTAGCAGATGTTGGTTACAGACACTTATTTGGTGTGCAGCAGCTAGTATTGGTTCTTGTCCACTTGGTGGGGTTTTTTAGAGGGTGCATGGCTGTATGAGCTTGGTTATATGGCTGATGTTGCTGTTTCCTATTGGGTGAGGCAAGGAGAGAAAGAACTCCCACAAATAGAATGAGGTCCAAAGAACAAGACTAAAAACTAGAGTCATAAAAACACAGAAACAAAAATATAAAGACAATAAAATTAGAATATTTCTCTAATGTCACCTAATGGACTCTTGCCTTCAAAGCTGTCTGAGAAATTTCATGATGTTCCTGCTGTACCTCTCTAACATCAGTTTTTTGTTGTATTTTTTTCCTCTGCTCAAGTTCTTTCAGCTGTTTCTCCTACTGAGAACCAGCCCAGTGCTGACCATTTCTTTCTGTTAAAGTGACTCTGTGTATGCCTTCCATCTTCTTTTGTTGCTTTCTGCATCAATCAATATTTTGCCAATAGAATCCTTCCCTATTACACATCAAGGCTTGAACTTTTTCTTCAGTTACTTCAGCTTGAGAAAGGCACAGCGTGTTCTTCCATTTTGGTTTTCTAACTCGAGGTCTTGGCACATTTCATTATAATATTTGACTTTGTCTTCTTGACCTGTCTTTTGAAATCTTCTGTTCAGCTTTTAGTTCCATATTTCTTCCATTTGCCTTATTTCTGCCCTTTGACTTATTTTGACTGATGAAATAGAGCTTCTCCACCTTCTTTCTCCACAGATGTAGTCAATTTGATTTCTGTGTATTTCATGTAGTGAGGTACATGTGTATAGTTGTATTTTATGTTGTTTAAAGAAGGTATTTGCAATGAAGAACTCATTGGTCTTGAAAAGTTCCAGCATAGCTTCTATCACCAAGGCCACATTTACCTTCCTCATATTTTCCAACCTTTGCATTCCAATCACCAGTAATTATCAATACACCTGGATTGCATGTTTGATCAGTTTCAGACTGAAGAAGTTGCTGTTGTTGGTGGTATGCCATGGAGTCAGTTCCGACTCATACCGACCCTGTATAGGGTTTCCAAGGCTCTAAATCTTTACGGGAGCAGAAAGCCTCATCTTTCTCCTGTGGAACAGCTGGTAGTTTTGAACTGCTGACCTTGAGATTAGCAGCCCAACTCATATCCAGTCATAACTACTATGCTATCAGAGCACCTTGAAGAAATTGGTAGAACTCTTCAATTTCATCATCACTGGATTTAATTATTGGTACATAAATTTGAGTAATAGTTGTATTAACTGGTCTTCCTTTTAGGATTGTGAATATTATCCTGTCACAGAGAGTGTTGCACTTTAAGACAGATATTGAAATGTTCTTTTTGATGATGAATGTAATGCCATTCCTCTTCAATTTGTCATTCCCAGCATAGTAAACATGTGAGTGTCAGATTCAAATAGCCAATACCAGTTTTGCACCCAGACTTTTAAGCCTGTAGAATATGAATATAGGCTACGGTTAGTGGAGAAAGCCTGATACAGAGAGTTTTGAGTTGAACTTTGACAGGTGAAAAGGATTTGAATAGACAAATAATGGGGGTGGTGGTGGTGGTGGTGGTGGTAGGAAAAACACTTGAACAAAAGTGGGGAAAGAGGAATAATCATGACATACTGTATGGGGTCATGACATAATTAAAAGGCCAGTATGATTCAAGAAATAAACTGATGAGTGTATTGTTGTTGCTAAGTGCTGTTGAGTTGGTTCCGACCCATAGCGACCCTGTATAGGGTTCCCAAGGAGCAGCTGGTGCGCTTGAACTGAAGATCTTGCAGTTCAAACAGCTTTGCAGTCTGGCTCATTAACCCACAGCACCACACCAGGACTCCAAATTGATGAGTATAGCATGTTGCAAATACAGTTACCTACCTTATTAGCCACAACTCATCTGTCACTTTGTCATACTGTGGTGTCTTTCATGTTGTTATGAGTCTCGAAGCTATGCCACAGGTGTTTTGAATATCAGCAGAGTCACCCATGGTGGACAGGTTTCAACTGAGCTTCCAGGCTAAGACTGACTCGGAAGGAGAGACAAACTACTTCAGAATATTTTGTCACTGAAAACCTCATGAGTAGCACTGAAACACTGTCAGATTACACCAGGATATTGAATACTGAAAAATGAAGAAGAGCACCAGAATATTGTCAGCTATTATGCCAGAAGGTAAGCCCCTTAGGTTGGAAGGAATTCAAAATACAACTGGGGAAGAACTACTTCCTCAAAGTAGAGTTGATCAAGATTATAGGAAGAGAATAAAGCTTTCTAGACTTTCATTCACTGATGGGGCACAGCTCAAAATGAGGAGAAACAGCTGTAAACATTCATTAATAGTTGGAACATGGAATGCCGAAAGTTTGAAACTAGGAAAACTGGAAGTTGTCAAAAGTGAAATGAAATCCATAAACATCAATATCATAGGCATTATTGAGCAGAAAAGGATTGGTATTGGCCATTTTGAATCTGACCATCACATGGTTTACTATGCTAAGAATGCCAAATTGAAGAAGAATGGAGCCACATTCATCATCAAAAAGACTATTTCAAGATCTATGCTGAAGTATAACACTTCAGGATATGTACTAGGGTAATATCCATACTCCTACAAGGAAGACCAGTTAATACAACTATCATTCAAATTTATGCATCATCACTAAATCCTGTGATGATGAAATTGAAGAATTCTACCAACCTCTTTAGTCTGAAATTGACCAAACATGCACTCATGATGTATTGATAATTACTGGCAGTGAAATGCAAAGGTTGGAAACAAAGAGGAAGGATCAATAGTTGGAAATTATGGCCTTTGTGATAGAAATGATGCTGGAGATAGCATGATAGAATTTTGAAAACCAATGAGTTCTTCATTGCAAATACCTTTTGTAAACAGCATATAAATGACTGTACACATGGGCCTTACCAAATGGCATACACAGAAATCAAATTGACTACACCTGTGGGAAGAAACTGTGGAAAAGCTCCATATCATAAGTCAACACAAGGACAAGGGGAGACTATGGAACAGATCATCAATTGCCCATATGCAAGTTCAGGCTGAAGCTGAAGAAAATTGAAACTAGTCCACGAGTGTCAAAATATGTATGACCTTGAACATATCCCACCTGAATTTAGAGATCATCTTAATAAAAGATTTGATGAAGTAGACACTATGACCAAAGGTCAAAAGTGTATTGGGATGACATCAAGAACATCATAGAAGAAGAAAGTAAAAAAGATCATTAAGAAGACAAGAAAGAAGGAAAAAAACAAAATGAATGTTAGAAGAGACTCTGAAACTGCTCTCCAGTATAGAGATGCAAAGCAGATGTAAGAAATGAGGATGTGAAAGAGCTGAGCAGAAAATTTCAAAGGTCAGCTCAAGAAGACAAAGTCAAATGTTATATGTGCAAGGATCTGAAGTCAGAAATCCAAAAGGGAAGAACATACTCAGCATTTCTCAAGCTGAAAAAACTGAAGGAAAAATCCAAGTTTTGCCTTGCAATAGTGAATAATCTATGCGTAAAATATTGACCGATGCAAAACGCATGAAAAGAAGATGGAAGGAAAATACATTGTTACGGTAACAAAAAAAATGGATGATGTTCAATCATTTCAAGAGATAGCATGTGGTTATGAACCAATTATACTGAAGGAAGAAGTCCAAGATTCACTGAAGGCATTGGCAAAGAACAAAGCTCCAGGAATTGAATGAATACAAATTGAAATCTTTCAGCTAATTGAGGCACTCAGTTATCTATGGCAGGAAATTTGTAAGACAAGCTACCTGGCCAATCGATTGGAAGACATTCACATTTGTGCCCATTCCAAAGAGAGGTGACTTAGCAGAATGTGGAAATCATTGAACAGTATGATTAATATTGCATGCAAGTAAAATTTGGATCAGATAATTCTAAATTGGCTGCAATCGTACAATGACAGTGAACTGCCAGACGTTCAAGCCAGATTCAGATGAGGACGTGGAATGAGGGATATCATTGCTGAAGTCACATGTGTCTTGGCTGAAAGCAGAGAGTACCAGAAAGATGTTTACTTTTGCTTTATTGACTACACAAAGGCTTTTGATTGTGTGAATCATGACAAGATATGGACAACATGGCATAGAATGAGTATTCTGGAACAATTAATTGTGCTCATGAGGAACCTGTGCATAGACCAAGAGGCAGCCGTTTAAACAGAACAATGGTTTAAAATTAGGAAAGGTATGTGCCAGGGTTGTATTATTTCACTATACTTTTCCGATCAGTATACTGAGCAAATAATCCAAGAAGGAGAACTATATGAAGAACAATGTGGCATTCTTCAGGATTGTAGAAAGACTCATTAAGAATCTATGATACGCAGATGATACAACCTTGCTTGCTGAATGTAAATTGAACTTAAAATACCGATGAAGATCAAAGACCACAGCTTTTGTATGGGTTGCAACTCAATGTAAAGAAAGCAAAAATCCTTACCACTGGACCAATAAATAGCATTAAGATACATAGAGAAAAGACTCAAACTGTCAAAGTCTTCATGGTTAAAAAAAAATCTTTTATTGTGAATTGAGTGATAGTTTACATGGGAGAACATCAGTTTTGCACTCATCCTATCCTATTTCATTTCATTGCAATTATTACAGTCCCCTCTGCATTATCATTCAACTGTATTTGCTTCTATTGCCTCTGTTTTTGTTTTTGATGTTCACAAAAACCCTCAGGAATATATAATCATTTAAACAATCAAAGGGCACATTCTGCAACCCTGCCTCCTGGCCACCAGCACACAGTCTTTCTCTTTCTGTGAGTCCTCAGCTGCTCTATCTCTCCATGTCTTCATACCTGCTTCCATCTCTGATGTCATTGTGTCTCTTGATACGATCCCACATTCCACTAATGCTCTTCTCTCTCCCTTGATGGTTTTAGGGTCCTCTGTTTGGGAAATAAGATTAACTAGGCCTCCCTTTATGTTACAGAACTTCTGATTTTACAGTTGTGAACATTGCAATTAATTATGATAACAATTACTCACTATTGAATCATAAGAATCTTAACCCATCTCCTTTCACCAGACCCATCTAGACAAGATGAAGCTATTCAGTGGGATTCTACCTTCCTCCGCACACTCTGAAGCTAAACTCCCTCTTAAGTCAGCCACTTTGTGCCTTTATAGCCCCTTCCCCCTCATTTTAGGTAACCAGTGCAAAGACTTCATTTTTCTTGGATGAACCATCAACAGTCATGGAAGCAGCAGTCAAGAAATCAAACGACGTATTGCAAAAGGCAAATCTGCTTCACAAGATCTCTTCAACGTGTTCGAGAGAAATATGTCAGATTGAGAACTAAGTTGTGCCTGATCCAAGTCATGGTAGTTCTAGTAACTTCATATGTATGTAAAAGTTGTACAGTGAATAAATAAGATTGTAGAAGAATTAATGCATTTTAGTTATGGTGTTGGAGAAGAATATTAATATACCATGGACTGCCATAAGAAGAAGCTAATCTGTGTTGAAAGAAGTACAATCAGAATGCTACTTTGAAGCCAGGTGATGAGACTTCATCTTTCATACTCAGGACATATTATCTGGAGGTACCAGTCCCTGGAGAAGGATATCATGCATTGTAAGGTAGAGGGTTGGACTCCTGGTGTGGCACTGTGGGCTAATGTGTCAGACTGCAAAGTCGTTTGAACTGCAAAGTCAGTGGTTCAAGCTCACCAGCTGCTCCTTGGAAATCCTATATAGGGTTGCTATGGGTTGGAATTGACTTGACAGCACTTAACAACAACAACAACAACAAAGTAGAGGGTTAGGGTAAAAGAGGGAGATCCAACAAGATGGATTGACACAGTGGCTGCAGCAATGAGCTTAAGTGTAGCAATGACCGTGTGGTTGGCGCAGATCTTGGTAGTGTTTCGTTCTATTTTGTATAAGACCAGAGTCAGTAGCAACTCGATGGCACCTACAAGAACTACTACAACCTTATTAGAGCTCTCTTACACATCTCAAACCCAATGTGTCACCATAACAAATTTATGATTCTGACCTTTCTCCCCAAAACTTTTTCTCTTCTTTTCCCCAACAGAAATCTGGGTGTCATCCATGATTTCTCCTTTTTCCCAACAATCCCTCATCCAATCTTTTAGCCAATCCTTTCAGTTCTATCTGTAAGTTATATCTTGAATCTGCACACTTCTCCTACATTCTACCTGTAGTCCATGCCATGATCATTTCTTGCCTTTAATGTTGTTATGTGCTGTCAAGTCTGTTCTGACTTTAGTAATCCCTTGTACAACATTCTTGTGCCTATCTATGCTCACCACCATTACTATGTTTGAACCCAATCCTGCCAACACTGTGTCATGTCAGCTCATTGAGTGTCTTCTTCTTTTTCTCTGACCCTCTACTTTACTAAGCATGATGTCTTTCTCTGAGGACTTGTGTCTCCTGATAACCTATCCAAATACCTAAAACTCCTGCAAAAGCTTCCTAAGCTGGTTTTCCTGCCTCAGTAATTAAAAACAAACAAACCCATAGATATCGAGTTGATTCCAATTCATAGTACCCACAAGTTTCAGAGTAGAACTGCACTCCATAGGGTGCAATTATTTTATCTTAAAATTTTTATTGTGAATTGGGTGAAGGTTTAGAGGGCCAATCATCAATTTTACATTCAACAATTCACACAAATTGCATTTCATCTCATTGATTGCTATCCCATTAATGTAACACTATTTATCCTGCTTCCTCCCTGTGTTTCTTGTTTCCAGCCTTCCTTCTTACATAATCTTTTGAATTATGTCCTTGAATAAATGCTGCCTTTTTTAAAATCTCAAATGGTTGATTATTCTAAGGTGTGTGTACCTCATTTGACTAAAAATTGAACTGGTAGTGGGGTAGGGTGAGGTGGGTGAGTTCATTTCCACATACCTGAAGTAGATAAATAAAGGCCGCAGTCTCCAGGTTCTAGCAATCTCTAGCTGATCGGTAAGCCTGGTCTTCTTCTTCTTCTTCTTCTTCTTCTTTTTTTAAATGATTTTGAGTTTTATTCCATGTTATTCTCTCTAGGATCTTCTAATGTGACCCTTTTCAAGGCAATTGGTAGTGGTAGCTGGGCACTATCTAATTCTTCTGGTCTCAGGGTTAGTTGTGGCGACTGGTGTTTACTTGGAGTAAAATTCCACTTCCTCATCATGGCCTAGAAGGCCCTACCTGTGAGACTTCATCTTGCACTCTCACCCTTACTCTGAGACTCCAGCACATTGAACTTCTTGGCCATACTATGTCCTTCCTGTTTCCTCTGCATAATTCCTTCGGATACAGTTCCCCTATCCCTCTTTTACTCTCATCTCCTGAATGTTTATCAATTTAATATTACCTGATAAGAAAAGCCTTGCAACAGTGAAAATGAGTAAGTTCTCTACTACTAGCCAAATAATTTGGTGTTTTGCATCCACTTAGAGGTGTTGCAAAACAGTTATGGCTTCTGGAAGGTCACAGCCTTGAAAATCCTATGGAGCAGTTCTGCCCTGCACACCGGGCATCTCACCTTCAGTCAGAATAAACTTGATGGCAGCTAACAACAACAACAAGGAAAGACCTTGTCTCTCTAAATGGCCCATTGCTATTTTCTGTTGCAGTATTTTATTTGAGTCATAGCATTAATCCGTATCTAAACTCCTTAAGGACATAACCTTGCTTGTCTTGTTCCTTCCTCTTTTATCTCTTTACATATGTCAAGTAATCAATAATATTTGTCAAGCTACAGAATGAATAAAATGGGAAAGATTAGGATGATCAGGCCAGTTGAGGATCTCTGACTGTCAAGAAGAAGAGAAGTTCAGGTTTGATGAGAAAAGTAATACAAAGAAATTGTCAAATTTTAAGCAAGACAGTGATTGGTATTTATGAGGTATGAATATTGTAGCAATATGTCAAGTGTATTGAGGAGGGGAAAGAACAGGAGACAGAAGCCTATTAGAAGGCTATGAGAGGAAGCCAGATAAACTGAAGAGAGCCTGCAAAGCCTGGTAGAGTAGAAATGCAGTGGAAGAGGAAACTCTGAGATTTTGAAACAAGTCAGGTGACCTTGAATTTGTTCTTTTAGTTTTAACCTTTTATATGGAAATTATCTCAAACTTTCAGAAAAGCTGCAAAAATTCCATGAAACATTGGGCAAGAGCCAGTACCAGCTGCTATACACTGGACCAATGACAGCAACCAACAGCAGCAAATCCACCTTAACCTGAAGCTGCATGAACAGCAGAGAACATTGCACAAGCTCATCTCCTGATCACACCCACCAGGAAACAAAAGTTGGTGAGTGCTGAAAACACATCAACAATTTACCAAATTAATACAAATACAACAACATCACAATGTTCCAAAGCAGTAGACAATTTCTATTCACACAAAGAAAAACAATAGAGTGGCTCCAAACACCAAGAGGCAGAGCTAGAAAACATTTTTGAGGTTTAAAAAAACATTGGAACTACTTGAAAAAGAATTCAAGAGAATGATATTTAGGTACATCCAAGGAATTGACAAAAAGATGGGAGAAACAAGGAAGAATTCAGGAAGCACTACAGAAATAATAAAAAATATAGATATAATGTTGGAGACATTAGAAAACCTGCAAACAGAAATCCAGAAGATTAATACTAAGATTTCAGAAACGGACAATACATTGAAATGGCAAAGGCATAGATTTGAATCAATGGAAATTGAATCAGTTAGCTTGAAGATAAATGTCTCAGTACTAGTAAGTTAGAACAATCAGAAAGAAAGAATGAAAAAGCTGAAGAAAGCCTAAGATTAATGTGGGACAATATGAAGAAAAGTAACTTATGGGTGATTAGAATTCCAGATCAGAAAGAGACAAAAACACAGAAAAGATAGTTGAAGAGCTGTTGAAAGAAAATTTCCCTAACATTATGAAAGATGGGAAGATAACCATATTCAAGTAGTTGAACGAACTCAAAACAAGATAGACCCCATAAGAAAATTACCAAGCTATATCATAATCAAACTCTCCAAAATAAAAAACATGGAAAGAATCTTGAAAGCAGTTTGGGAAAAATGAAAAGCTACCTACAAGGAAAACCAATGAAATTAAGCTCTGATTTCTCAGCAGGAACCATGCAAGCAAGAAGACTATGGGAAGACACATATAAAAAAAACTATGAAAGAAAAAAAAAAAAAATTGTCAACCAAGTGTGGCACTTCAGGGTAATGCACTGGACTCCAAGGTCAGTTTGAGTTGCAAGGTTGGTAGTTCAAACCCACTAGCCCCTCCTCAGAAACCCAATACAGGGTGGCTATGAATCAGAACAGACTCAAAGGCACTTAACAACAACAAGAAGAATCATATACCCAGCAAAAGTGTCCCTCAGATATGACAGTAAAATCAGACCATAGTCTGATAAACAGAAATGAAAGAAGGAGTCCTTTGGACTGAGAACCAACAAAAGCAAACAACATGGGGAGACTGACACAACTACACCACCACCCAGTATTCAATCCATATCTATCAACAGCCAAAGTAAAGTAAATTTTCAAGACTAAAAATAGGAGATCAGATATCATGTAATAATCAAGACAACTACAAAGCAAAATGAGGGAAAAGTATAGTTACAGAATTCCAAATGGTTAGGAAGTCAAGTAGATTTCAAGATAAAACAGACTGTTTGAAACTAGGGAAGAAATTAATAAATTACATGGTAATGGCAGAAAAAATTAATATACTTTCACATCAAATCAAGAAAAAGTAAAAGCATAAGGTTTTTGTAATATTAAAACAATTTTTTGTTTTTGTTATTAAGTACCGTGCAGTCAGTTCCAACTCTTAGCAGCCCTGTATAGCGTTTCCAAGGAGCGGCTGGTAGATTTGAACCATCAGCTTTGTGGTTCAAACTGACATTGCGGTTGAGAGCTTGTCCTATAGCACCATAGCAATGAAGAAATTGACAAGAAAGGACACAACAAAATGAACTCAGCACAAAAAATATGTGAAACGCAGAAACCAGCAGCACCACAAAAATACACACAATAAAATGACTGCAATCAATTCATACCTATCAATAATTGCACTAACATCAATTGATTAAATGCATCTGTCAAGAGACAAAGAGTAGCAGAATGCATAAGTAAACAGGATCCTTAAATATGCTGTTTACAAGAGTCACACCTTATATACAAAAACAAAAATAGATTAAAAATCAAAGGGTGGAAAATATACAAAGTTAATGTTAATAAAAAATTATCAGGAGTGGCAATATTAATTTCTGATAAAATAGACTGTAAAGCAAAAATCAGCATAAGAGATAGGAAGTATATTATCTGATGATTAAAGGATCAATTGAACAAGAGGACATAACCATAGTAAATATCTATGCTCCCAATGAAAGAGCCTTGAAATATATAAATCAAACTCTAAGGAGTTGAAGAAAGATATAAACAAACGAACAATAATAGTAGAATATTTTTAATGCATCACTTTCAATAAAGGACAGATCAACCAGAAAGAAACTCAACAGAGACACAGAAGAACTAAACAACATACATAATCAACTTGACCTCATAGATTTATTGTTGTTATTAAGTGCCGTGGAGTCTGTTCCAACTCATAGTGACCCTACACAGGGTTTCTGAAGCTGCAAATCTTTACAAGAGCAGAAACCTCATCTTTCTCCCACGGAACAGCTGGTAGTTTCGAACTGCCAACCTTGAGGTTAGCAGCCCGATTCGTAACCACTACAGAATCAAAATATACATTTTTTTCCCAATGTACATTGAACATTCTCCAGAAAAGACCATATATTAGGCAATAAAGCAAGCCTCAATAAATTTAAAACTTTGAAATACTACAAAACATCTTTTCAGATCACAATGCTAAAAAATTAGAAATCAACAATAGGAAGAGCAAGGAAACAAAATCAAATAAAAGAAAACAAAAACAAAATTTAAAAATGACTATTGAATAACACCTTACTGGGTAATAGAACAAATAAAAACCAATATAAAAAAAATTCTTTAACTCAGATGAGAATGAGCATACAACATACCCAAACTTTTGGGACATGGTAAAAATAGTACTTAGAAGACAATTTATAGCAATAAATGCACACATCCAAAAAGAAGAGAGAGCCAAAATCAACACATAAACACAACATCTCCAACAATTAGAAAAAGACCAGTCACGTAAACCTACAGTTATCAGAAGAAAAGAAATAATAAAGGTTAGAGCAGACATGAATGAATTAGAAAACAGAAAAACAATAGAAAGAATCAATGAGACAAGAAGTTGGTATTTAAAAAGGGTTAATAAAAATTGATGAGTCATTGGGAAATCTAACAAAAGAACAGGAGAAGATGCACATAACATGCATAAGAAAAGATATAGATGATGTCACAATAGTACCAATGAAAATAAAAAGGATAATACCAGAATACTATGAAGAATTCTACTCAAATAAATTTAAAAATCTAGAAGGAATGGACTAGTTTTTAGAAAAACACAGACTACCTAAATTAACACAGAGTGAAGTAGAAAACCAACAGACCTACAGCAAAAGAAGTCAATTAGGTCATTAAAAAACTCCAAACCAAAAAAAGTACAGGCCCAGATAGCTTTATTGGTGAATTCTACCAAACATTTTAGAGAAGAGATGACATCAATTTTACTCAAACTAGTTCAGGACATAGAAAAGGATGGGAAACTCCTGAATACATTTTTGTTTCTGAATACATTTTATGAAGCCAGTATAACCCTAATACCAAAACTAAGCAAAGACATCACTAAAAGAGAAAATTAGAGACTAATATCCCTCATGAACATAGATATAAAAATTATCAACAAAATCCTAGTCAATAGATTTCAACAACATATCCAAAAAATAGTACACCATGACCAAGTGGTATTCATTACAGGATGATTCAATATTAGAGAAACTATCAATGGAATCCACCATATAAATAAACAAAGGTAAAGAACCACATGATCATATCGATTGATGCTGAAAAGGCATTTGAAAAATCCAACATTCATTCCTGATAAAAACACTCAACAAAGTGGAAAGTTAAAGGAAATTTCTCAACATAATTAAAAGCATATAAACAAATCAAACAAACAACAGTACCCTCAATGCAGAGAAACTGAAAGCATTCCCTTTGTGAACAGAAACAGATAAAGAAGCCCATTACCATCACTCCTATTCAATATTGTTCCAAGATTGTGTATATATCACTGTTTATCTCAATCCTCTTTATATTTATAAATATGATGTTTATATTGGTAAATATTTATATTTATAAAAATATCTTTATATAGCCCATAACTACATAAGTGTTTGAAAGAGGATATTTGTACATGGGTAACCACAAACGGGAAGCAGGACAACTGTTGCATTAAGAGGATTTTTTCATTTTGAGATAAACCAAAGTGTATGATTTAAGTCTTAGCCAGAACTATTAATCAAGAAAGAGAAATTAAAGACATCTAAATTGGAAAAGAAGAAATAAATCTCTTTCTGTTTTCAGATGATATGATCTTATACATAGAAAGTCCCAAAGACTCAATAAGAAAATAATTGGAACTCATTGAATGATTCAGTGAAGTGGCAGGGTACAAGGTAAATATACAGAAACCAGCTGGATTCCTATACACTGATAAAGACAGCTTTGAAAAGGAAATGAGGAAAACAATATCATTTGCAATAGCCACCCCCAAAGATAAAATATTTAGGAATAAATCTAAACAGAGAAACAAAAGGCTTATACAAAGAAAAGTATAAAGCACCACTACAAGAAAGCAAAAGAGACCTACAAAAGTAATAGGATGTACCATGTTCCTGGATAGGAAGACTTAACATTGTGAAAATGTCAATACTATCCAAAGCAATCTACAGATATAATGCAACCCCAATCCAGATCCCACTATCATTGTTTAAAGACTTGGAAAAACTGATCACTTATTTTATATGGAAAGAGACCTTGGATAAGCAAAGCATTGCTTAAGAAGAACAAAGTTGGTGACCTCTCATGCCTGATCTTAAAATTTACTACATAGCCACAGTGGTCAAAACAGCTTGGTACTGGTACAACAAAAGTTACACAAATCAGTGGAATGGAATTGAGAACTCAGAAGTAAATCCACCCACCTACAGTCAATAGATCATTGAAAATAGGCCAAACACGTTAAATGGGGAAGAGATAGTTTCTTCAACAAATGGTGCTAGCAAAACTGGTAATCCATTTGCAGAAGAATGAAACATACTATATACAAAAACAAGCTCAACATAAAGACCTAAATGTAAAACCTAGAACTATAAAGATCATCAATAAAAAAATAAGGACAAATTAAGGGCTTTAATGCATGGCATAATACACTATCAAACAGGATTAAAAACACACAAACAGGAAAAGATAACATAGATAAGTGGGATCTCCAAAAATTAGACACTTACAGGTATCAAAAGATTTCACCAAAAGAGTAAGAAGGTAGCCAACATATTGGGAAATTTTTTTGCAACGACATATCAGGCAAAGGACTAATCACTAAAATTTATAGAAAACTACAACAGTCCTACAAGAAAAAGACAAGCAGCTGAATTAACAAATGGGCACAGGACACGAACAGACACTTCACCAAAGAAGACATTCAATCAACCAATAAACGTATGAAGAAATATTCACGATCATTAACAATTGTTGTTGTTAAATGCTGTCGAATTTGTTCCGACTCATAGTGACCCTGTATAGGGTTTCTGAGGAGCAGCTGGTGGATTTGAATGGCCGACCTAGTGGTTCCCAGTCCAGTGCTGATCCTACAGCGCCACACCATTAGCCATTTGTTGTTGTTGTTGTCAAGTCAGAACTGA
>NW_006408952.1:324293-325823 GCF_000296735.1 Chrysochloris asiatica
GTGTAGTCAATAAAGCATAGGTAAACATTAGCCATTAGAAAGATGCAAATCAAAAGAACAATGAGATATCATCTCACACCAACATTAATAGCAAAGTTAAAAAACAAAACCCCGGAAACAACAAATGCTGGCAAGGGCATGGGGAGACTAGGACCCTCCTACATTACTGGTGGGGCTTTAAAATGGTTCAGCCACTGTGGAAAATGGTGTGGTGCTTCCTCAGAAAGTTGGAAAAAGAAATACCATATAATCCAGCAATCGCACTATTTGGTATACAGCCTCAAGAAATAAGAGCCAGGACACGAGTAGATATATTCACACCAATGTTCATCACAGCAGTATTCACAATAGCATAAAGATGGAGACAGCCTAAATGCCTGTCAGTGGAAGAGCGGATAAACAAACTTTGGTAAATGCACCCAATGGAATACTTGTTGTTGTTGTTATGTGCCGTGGAGTTGGTTCCGACTCATAGCGACCTTGTACAGGGTTCCGAGGCTGTAAATCTTTACGGGAGCAGAACACCTCTTCTTTCTCCCGCGGAACAGGTGGTAGTTTCTAACTGCTGACCTAACGGTTTGCAGCCCGATTTGTAACCACTACGCTACCAGAGCTCCTTAATGGAATACAAGGCAATATTAAAAAATAATGATGAATCTGCTAAACACCTCATAACATGGATGAACTTGGAGGACTTTATGCTGAGTGAAATCAGTCAATCACAAAAGGGCAAATATTGTATGACACCACTATTGTAAAAACTCAAGAAAAAGTTTTTGTACTAAAATAAACATTCTTTGGTAATTACTAGGGGTTGGAGGGAAGTGAGAGTAATTTACTGGCCAGAGGGCAGACACATGTTAACTTTGGTGACAAAGAGAGCAATATATAAGAAAGGTGAGAGCAGTATACAAAAAGAGGGAGGTTGGCAGAAGAATGATGAGGTAATTGAAGGCCCAGGGAGGTATGCAAGGCTAAAGAGGCTAGAGATAAACAGTGATATATACATAATCTTGCAACAGTGTTCTGTGTGTAGATACATGGACAGAAACATAGGCAGAATGGGTGTGGGAGGACAACAGGGATATATGTGTGTATATATATATTCCACAAATATATATTTATGTGTTCCACAAATATATATTTATATGTTCCACAAATATTTAAGAGTTTGAAAGAGGATGTTTGTACATGGGTAACCACAGGAAGGAAGCAGGGCAACGGTTGTTACATTGAGGGAATGCAATCATTGAGATGTAACAAAGTGTATGATTTATTGAATGAAAAACTAATGGCCTTATCTTAGACATTGGCTACCTAAAATGAGGGGCTGATAAAGGCACAAAGTGACTGGCTTACAAGGTTTCAAGAGGGAGTTTAGTTTAAGAGTGTGTGGGGGCAGGGAGAGTCCCCACTGAATAGTTTTCATCTTCTCTAGATGGGTCTGGTGAAAAGAGACTCTTATGATTCAATAGTCAGTGATAGTTATGACTAATTTGCAACTGTCACAACTGTAAAGGTAGAAGCTTT
>NW_006408952.1:326498-329226 GCF_000296735.1 Chrysochloris asiatica
GACCCTACCCAGAGAAGCAGTGATGCTTGAGATGGAGGCAGAGACGATGATGTGGAGAGATGGAGCAATTGGGGACTTTAGACACATAGAGGGAGAGGGGCTGTTTGCTGACAACTGGGGAGTGGGGGTGGCCAGGCTTGTAGTGTATACCCTTTGATTGGTTGATGATGCACGAAGGGGATTGTAACCATGGCAATGAAATGATATACAATAGGATGAATGTTAAATTAATGTTCTCCCATGTAAACTATCATATAAATAATTTTATCACAATAAAACATTTAAAAAAACCCCACCAGGGGAGTAGTTAATCTTAAAGTCCAGAAACAGAGGCCCCTAGGACCATCAAGGGAGAAGAGCATGAGCAGAATGTGGGGCTTGTCCAGAGAAGCAGTGACACCAGAGATGGAGGCAGAGATTGGGATAGAGAGAGAGGGAGCCATTGAGGACTCTAGACTCATTGAAAGAGAGAGACTGAGTGCTGGTGGCCAGGAGGCAGGCTTGCAGAATGTGCCCTTTGGTTGTTTAAATTATATATATTCCTGAGTGTTTTTGTGTACATCCCTGCTCTCACCACCAAAAATAAAAAAGCAGAGGGAATAGAAGCAAATACTGTTGAATGATTATGCACGGAAGAGATTGTAATCATTGCAATGAAACGGTGGTATAAAACCGATGTTCTCCCATGTAAACGATTCCTCAATTCACAATAAAAACTTAAGAAAAAAAATTCCTGTATACATTTAACCCAGATTCACTAAATATTAATATTTTACCTCATTTGCTTTCCTCACATATATGTGTGTGTGTGCATTCCTACACGTTATTTTTCTGGACCATTTGAGACATCATGCCACTTTTTTCCAAAATATTTCATGATTTCTGAATTAACAAAGATCTTTTTTTACATTGTTGTTGTTGTTAAGTGCTGTCGTAGTCAGTTCCAATTCATAGTAACCCTGTAGCAACCTCAGACCATGTGGTTTGCAGTCCAGTGGGTCTATGGACCCATCACACTCCCCTGTTTACATAACTACAGTATAACCAAAATCAGGGAATTTAATATTGATGGAATCTTATCTAAAATATAGTCCATATTCAAAATTTGCCAGTTGTCCCAATAATGTTCTTTAAAGCAATTTTCACTGTGTGGATCATAACAAACAAACTATGGATAACATTGTGAAGAATGGGTGTTCCAGAACATTAAATGTGCTCATGAGGAACCGGTATATAGATCCCTTGTGCACGGTTTGAAATCAGGAAAGGTATGTGCCATGGTTGTATCTTTTCACCATATTACTGAATCTGTAAACTGAGCAAATAATCCGGATTATATGAACAAGAATGTGGCGTCAGGATTGGAGGAAGACTCATTAACAGCCTGGGATATGTAGATGACACAATTTGCTTGCTGGAAATGAAGAAGACTTGAAATACTTACTGATGGAGATCAATTCAGTATGGATTGCACCTCAATGTAAAAAAAACAAAATTTGTCACTACTGTACAATAAATAACATGAAGATGAATGGAGAAAAGACTGAAGTTGTCAAAGACTTCATTTTGCTTGAACACACAATCAATGTTAAAGTGCACCTGACCCAAGCCATGGTATATTCCACGGAATATTCTAGAAGCCTCATATGCATGTGAAAATTGGACAATGAATAAAGAAGACTGTAAAATAATCAATGCACTTCAATTATGGTGTTGGTAAAGAATATTGGAAGTACTTTGGACTGCCAGAAGAACAAGCAAACCTGTTTTGGTAGAAGTACAGTCAGAATGTTCCCTAGAGGCTAAGATCATGAGACTTCATTTCCTGTACTTTGGTGGACATATTATAAAAACAGATCAATCCCTGGAGAAGAATATCTTGCCTGAGAAAATGGGCAGTCAGCGAAAAGAGGAAGACTACTCAGCAAGATGGACTGACACAGTGGCAGCTACAATGAGCTCAGACATAAAAGATGTGAAGATGGTACAGGACTGGGCAGTGTTTCAGTCTATTGTGCATTGTGTCACTATGAGTCAGGACCAACTCCATGGCACCTAACACAGCAATTTTTTTCCCTAGTCTAAGAACATGCATTACAAGAGTTGCAATTTCTTTTTGTTCTTGTTTTAATAATATTGCTTTCAGTGAAGGTAGCAGTTTAGGATCCTATTTAACAAAATGGTCAGTGACATAGGTTAAGTTTTTAACAGTGCGTGTTATTTCTTTTTAGTCTCCTTTCATCTTCAGTCTTTCTTGGATTCTATGAAATGTATATTTCAGGCCAGTAATCTTGCAGAATGATACCTAATTTAGGTTTACTCATGTTTTCTAATAATTAAGCTCAGGTTATAGGGTTAGGCAGGAATAACATATCAGTAATACTGTGTCCTTCTCAGGAGGCACATAATGCTACCTTGTCATATTATTGGGGGTAAGAACTTTGATCTTAGTCACGACAGTGCCTATCAGATTTCTCTACAGTAAGGTTACAATTTTTTTCAATTGTAATAAATAAGCAATTCATGCAGAGGTACTATGAGTCTATGTAAGTAATCTTTCCTCATCAAATTTTTGCCCAGTAATTTTGACCTGTATTGGTGATGCTTGCCAAAATCAGTTATTGCCAAGATAGCTGCCAAATGATTTTCTAATTCCATTATTTCTTTGAAATTGTTAGTTGACATTTTATTTGTAAGGAAGAGTTTTTGCTCCCCTTCCCCTTCGCCC
>NW_006408952.1:330296-332468 GCF_000296735.1 Chrysochloris asiatica
TCAGGAATATATAATAATTTAAATAACCAAAGGACACATTCTGCAAGCCTGCCTCCTGGCTGCCAGCACACATCCTTTCTCTTTCCATGAGTCTAGAGTCCTCAGCTGCTCTGTCTCTCCATGTCCTTATCTCTGCCTCCATCTCTGGTCTCGCTGCTTCTCTGGATAGGGTCCCACATTCCACTCATGCTAGCTTTTCCCCTTTTATTTAGTTATGGCTCCTAGATTCTTATTTTATTCACTCTATTACTGTCATTCATTTTGATGCTCAAATTGTCCCAGTTTGTCCAGTGGGAAGCACTACAAATGGACTTCTCTGTTCTTTTGACATGTCTTTATCATTTTTGGGTACTTTCTTATCTTCTACTACAAAAAGGTATTCTCTTGTAATTCCCTTGACTGAGTCCTGGAAACCAGACTTTATCTCTCATACTTCAGACATATTATCAGGAAGGACATCATGCTTGGTACAGCAGAGGGTCAGTGAAAAAGAGGGATACCCCCAATGAGATGGATTGGAACCATGACAGCAGCAATGGGCTCAAGCATAGCAGCAATTGTGAGAATGGTACAGGACTGGGAGGTGTTCTGTTCTTTTGTGCATAGGGTTGCTATGGGTCGGAACTAACTCCATAGCACCTAACAACAAAATCCTGGCATCACCCAGTTCTTCGAGGTGTCCTGATTCTTTTTAGTGGAGAATGCTAATTAAGAACCATGATCTAGGTGTGTTCATTGCTACTGAGCTCTTGTTCCTAGAACCTTTCTTCCCTGAGATTTTGACTGATGGGATGTGAGGAATAAAGGAGATGCTGGCTCAGGAGTCTAGCATAATGCTTACAACAAGGACCAAAAAACACCCCCAAAACCCACATTGGAAAGATTGACAGATGGCCTGATTTATTTACCCAGGTCATTTTAAAAGTGTGTTTTTAAAAACTGGAAAAATCTTATTCAAATAAAATCTCACTGTAACAGGAGAGAAGAAAATGTGAAAACGCCCTTTTCTTTTTTGCCATCTTTACGTTATTTCAGTAAACACTTTTTAAACTTCTGAGGCTGACCAGCTTCTAAAACCTACGCAGGCTGAGTGCCACATTAAGGCGAGGCAGCAGGTGGCAACTTGTTCTCTGAAAGATAATTGCCAAATGGTATAGACTGCTGCCAGGTATTCTTAGGGGACTTTTGGGGCTATTCTTACAGACTGCCAGTGTTATCTGGAGAGAAATCAGTGCTGACCCAGTATCAACAATGGGAAAGCACTGAACATTCTTCACTGACTGAATGGTACAATGCAGGCATCTGAACTGGAGATTAAATTCAAATCCTAGGGACTGGGATAAAGTCTACTTCAAATGAGCCATAGAATTCTTAAGGAACGAAGGCAGGCTTTAAATCTTCTCTGGGGCAGAAAGCCTTATCTTTCTCCCACAAGAGTGGCTTGTGGTTTGCAGTCCATTGCTTATTGCATGGAGCCACTTGTAGTAGAAATAATATGAGCCTTAAAAGACTTTTCCTCCTACTGGCCACTTAGATGACTAGATTCAAGAATTTATTTTGAACATAGAAGCAAGTTGGGGAAAGGTAGTTTTGATGGGGCTTGTTGCTTCATATTTGCATCACTGGAGCTTTTGAGATGATTTGTGCTTAAGCACCAGGTCAGACTCAAAGTTTACATCAAAAAATCAAAACCAAACCCACTGCCTTTGAGTTTATTCCAACTCATAGCGACCCTATATAGAGTCCTGGTGTGGTGCTGTAGGATAAGCACTGGACTGCAAGGTCGGGTGAACCACAAGGTCAGCAGTTCAAACTCTCCAACCCTACATAGGGTCACTGTAAGTCAGAATTGACTCAATGGCACTTCACAACAACAGCTTAAGATTTCTGAGACTGTAAATCTCAATGGGAGCAGACAGCCTTATCTTTCTTCCCAGGTGCAGTTAGTGGGTTTGAATCATCAACCTTGTGGTTAGCAACACAATGCCCAGCCCACAGCACCCCAGAAACTCCTTAAAGACTGCACAGATGGAAACAAATCATCAAACGATCAGCATCAATTTATATAGTGTCAACAGGGACGCTACTTAGGAACAGTCTCTGTGGTGGGTAGTAAGGTCATTGTTGTTGTTAAAAAGAGCCATTGGAAAGCGGCTAGCTAAGCCCTCCAGA
>NW_006408952.1:333763-335331 GCF_000296735.1 Chrysochloris asiatica
ATGGCACTTAACTACAACAGCATAGGGTTTCCAAAGACCAGCTGTTGGGTTTGAACCGCTGACCTTACAAAAATAGGATGAATTCAAGTGAAAACATTGTTATATCAGTTGAGGGGTGATTAGTTGACTGGTGTTAATGAAAATCAAGATGGAAGATTAAAGATATATTCATTGATATTTTCACCACAATAAAAAAAGTACATTAACTGATTGTATTTCTACATAAATCTTATTATTCATAGAATTTTCCCTAAGAGAGAGGGTTAATGTCAGAAGCGGAGTTGTTTTGATTAAAACTCAAATAAAGAAACTAAAAAAACCCCACTAATTTGTTTATCTCTTATTACAAACGAAAGACCTGTTTATTGTTAAAATTTAGAAATTACAGACAAATTAAAAGAAAAAAGTCCCACCTCCTAGAAAGAACTATAAAAAGGTTGACTTATACACTTTAAAGTTTTTTCTTATGCTTAAATATTTTTATTTAAAATGGGGTCACACTGCACATACTATTTTGAAAACTACTTCTTAACTACTTCTTACTTAAGTACATTTTTACCCATATTTCCATGTCAATTCTACATCCAACTTTGTTGCTGTTAATTATTGTTCTGTTTTGTCTTTTTGATAGAAAACTAATAGATGCTCTTGTTAAAATGTCAGGGTATAAGATAGAACAGGAAGGAATATCTCCTCATCTCTTATCTTTCAACCTCATTTCCTTGAGGTAACCTTGAAATTTTTTCTTAATGTTTCTTTCTAGAAAGTCTCTATGCATATATTCATACATATATGCATAATTTAAAATGACTGAGTAGTATTTAATGAATATATCACAGTGTAGCCAACAAATCTCTTTGCTTGGGAATTCAGGGTTTTTCCAATTTTCCACTACAATGAGCATCCTTGTAGTTAAATCTGCACAGAGCCATGATTATTTCTCTAAGATGAATTACAAATGAATTACTAGAGGAAAAGATATTCACAATTTTGAAGCTTTTGATATGTGGTGCCTATTTGCCCTTCACAAGGTTTCTGCCAATTTTACTCTTTCAACAGTAGTCTGCATTGATTTTTTTTTTTTTTCCATTGAAGTATAACCACTTCATGTAGAAAAGTTTACAGACCCATGAATTAGATATGTTCTAATATGGTAGCTGTTAACCACATGTGGCTAGAGAGCACTTGAAATGTGGCTTGTCCAAATTGAGGTGCTCTTAAAGTATAAAATACATACCAGATTGCAAAGACTTTGTGCATACAAAAAAGAATGTAAAATACCATGTTAAAAACTTTCATATTGAACAAACAAGTTGCTTGCCCAGGAAACATCAAGGCAAGTGGTCGGGTTCCCTCAGTGCAAACCCCCTTCCAAGACTAAGACTCAATGGAAACACACGCTCTGATTGGTGACCACACTCATCACCAATAGGGGGAAGAGAGGTAAAGGCAGCAATGAAGTGGTAAGCTAAGCCCTACAATGTTCGGTGGGCTTCTGTGGACCTGGGTGGAGACCTGGTTGGCCAGCAGTATGGGGAGACCTGGGGACTCTTGGGCCCAGAGTCAGT
>NW_006408952.1:336574-337900 GCF_000296735.1 Chrysochloris asiatica
GCCATTCTTTACCAGGTGGACACACTAGACGTGTGTAAGTGTCCACTTTAGGAGGTGGTTGTTGTTGTTAAGTGTTGTCAAGTTGGCTCCAACCCATAGCAACCTTGTATAGGGTGTCTGAGGAGCGGCTGGTGAGTTTGAACCACCCATCTTGCAGTTCAAACCGACCTTGTGGTCGAGTGTTTTCCTACAGGATTCCACTTCAGGAGGTAGTCAAAACCAAAATCAAACTAGTTGCCATTGAATTGATTCATGGTGACCCTCAGGTATGTTAGAATAGAACTGCCCTCAATAGAGTTTTCAATAGCTGATTTTTCAGAAGTAGAGAGCCAAGTCTTTCTTCCAAAGTGCCTCTGAGTGGACTTGAATCTCTAACCTTTCAGTCAGCAGCCAAGCATGTTAACTGTTTGTACCACTCAGACACTCTTAGGAGGCAATAGGATTGCATCTTAAGACAGTGATCCACCAAAATCATTAAATATAAACTGCAAATTGCATAATCTAATAATTTGTACATTGATTTCTTAGAATGTGGAATCCTTTAGGCTGCAGAGGTTGTTACTAAGTTTAATATCATGATTTTATCAAAATGTACACAGAGGACATGAGCAAACCAAATGCACACACTTTAGACTCAGGTCACTGATGGGTACTTGCCATCTCTCTGTGCCCCAGTGTATTTTGTTTTTCTTTTCTTTCCTGCAAATAAAGGGTGAGGGAGTGGTACATGAAGTTCTAGACAAGAGCAATCAGCACTATGTAAACCAAAGAGGAAAAGATGATTTGGACATCATGGGGCTGTGGCTTCAGATACAGACTATTTGGTTTTAACTGCAAGGTTGACAGTTCAAATTCACCATCCACTCTTTGGAAATCCTATTCAGGCAGGATTGCTATGAGTCAGAACCAAATCCACAGCACTTAACAACAACATGAACAAGAACTCAGCTTCCTGAGTTCTCTCATCTCTCCTGCCTCACTTAAAAAAAAAAGAAAAAAGAAAACCACCAACAAAACGAGCTGTCATTGAGTTGACTGTAACCATGGCCAACCCATGTGTGCAGAGTAGAACTGCTCTAGGGTCTTTATGCCTGTGACGTTTTGGAAGCACACTGCCAGACTTCTTCTGAAACAATTCGGGGTAGGTTCGAACCACAGACCTTTTGAATCTTTTGGTTAGTAGCAGAGCTATGCCACTCAGGGACTCCTTTATTTTGCTGTTGTTGTATGCTGTCAAGTCAATTCTGACTCAACGGCACCCCTATATGAACTGCCCATAGGGTTTCCTAAACTGTAGCATAGTGGATTACGTGTTGGGCTGCTAAC
>NW_006408952.1:339215-342219 GCF_000296735.1 Chrysochloris asiatica
AAGAGTGAAGTTGCCATTTTGCTTGGATCCACCATCAACACTAATAGAAGCAGCAAATCTGCTGCACAAGACCCCTTTAAAGTGTTAAAGAGCAAAGATGTCAGTTTGAGGACTAAAGTGTGCCTGACCCAAACTATGATATTTTCAGTAGCTTCATATGCATGTGAAAGTTGGACAGTGAATAAGGAAAACCATATGAGAATTGATGCATTTGAGTTAAGTGTTGAAGAAGAATATTAAAAGTACAATGGACTGCCAGAAGAACAAAGAAATCTGTGTTGGAATAAGTACTAACAGAATGCTCCTTAGAATCCAAGATGGCCAGACTTCGTATTTCATACTTCATACCTATTATCAGGATGGATCACTCCCTGGAGAAGGACATCATGCTTGGTAAAGTGGAGGGTCAGCAAAAGAGAAGGAAGATCCCCAACGAGATGGTTTGGCACAGTAGCAGCAACAATATACTCACGCATAGCAGCCATCGTAAGGATGGTGAAGGACCAGACAGTGTTTTGTTCTGTTGTACACAGGGTCACTATGAATCAATGCTGACTCGATGGCACTTAACGACAACAGGAAATCTTTAACGTAGCAGGCTACTGTATCTTCCACCCAATGAGTAGTTGGTGGGTTTGAACAGCTGACCTCTGGGGTAGCAAGCGAACTTAATCTCTGTGTCACCAAGGGCTCCTACTTCCTCATTAGCACTTAATTTCCTTCCCTGTCACTAAAGCACACATTAACTGTAGCCAAACACGTACAACTTTTCATCAAACACAATCATAGTTCACAAGTAGGCTCTCTCCCCACCCCAATGACTCCAGGGAAAAGGAGAACTCAGATTAAGTAGGAAGAAAAAGGCCCAAAGATCTTTCCCTATTAGCTCTGCTCCCTTTCTTCCTATTGGTGACTTATTTCTTATTGTTTTTGGAGTCACCTAGTTTCTCATTTGGCTTAGTTCTAGAATTAAAAACAACAACAACAAAAGTTTTTTTTTTTTAATTTTTAAAATTTTTTTAAAGCTATCATAAAGTATTTTTTGGCTCAGTGTGTGTTTGATTATTTGGAATATGGCCCAAAACCTTGCTTTATTCCATTATTGCAGTCAAGTGGTTCCACGCAGGAAGCCATCCAGGTGAAAGGATCAAAATAAATATCTGCTCCAACTTGTCTTCTTCGTCATGCTGTTTTGTTGCACTGTGCTTAATTTTAAGTCAATAATATTTCTAGACCTTTGAAATGTTCTACTTAGAGTTGCTGTAAAATTGCATGGTGTTAAAGAGCTGATATAATCTTTTAACAAGAATAATAAGTGTTTTATGTAAAAGAAATTTTTTTTTTTCTATCTCCTTCCACATTAGGAGAATAAGGGTAATGTCTTTGTTGAAAGGAATATGAACTAAAGGAATGTCTTCTTTGGTCCATTATTGTCTTGACTTACTAAATGAACTCGAGTAAATATCTTCTAAGCCTTAATTTTGCCATTTGTGAAATGGAAACAGAGAGTTTTTCTTCATTCCTATGTCCTGGTAACATGGGTACTGCAATAAAGGCAGTAAACAAATGCAAAAGAAAAAAAAAATTTTCCCCTTGGACTGCAGTAGTATTGACTGATAATTGAAATTTCTTTCTAACTCCAAATTCTGGTCACTCCTGATATGTCCAAAGTATGAGAGACCATATTTTCCAACTAATGATCCATCCTCTTTTATTCCAATGTTTGCATTCCAAACACCAGTAATTATCAATACATCTTGATTGCATGTTTGGTCAACTTCAGATTGAAAAAATTGGTAGAATTCTTCAGTTTCATCATCATTTGCTCTAATGGTTGATGTGTAAATTTTAGTGATAGTGATATTAACTGCTCTTACTTGTAGGCTTATGGATATTATCCTACCACAGACAGAGTCGTACTACAGGATAGATCTTGAAATGTTCTTTTTGATGATGAATGGAATGTCATTCCTCTTCAATTTGCCATTCCTGGCATAGTAAACCATGTGACTATCAGATTCAAAATGACCAGAACCAGTCCATTTCAGCTCACTAATGCCTAGGTTATTGATGTTTATTGGTTCTATTTTATTTTTGACAACTTTCAGTTTTCTTATACTGATACTTCGTACATTCCACATTCCAATTATTAATGCATATTTATATATGTTTCTTGTCTTTGTGAGTTGTGTCCCATCAGGAAATGAAAGTCAGGAAAACTTTACTCCATTCACGTTATCACATTTTACTTTACTTTGAGGAGGTAGCTCTTCCCCAGTCCTATTTTGAGTGTCTTCCAACCTGAGGAGCTCATTTTCCGGCATTATCTCTCATAGTATTCTGGTGCTCTTCATCATGTTTCAATATTCAATGATTGCTTGACCTTAAAGTAAAGGAAGGACTCTTGGTGTGATGCTGTAGGATCAGCACTGGACTGCACTTCAAACCCACCAGCTGCTCCTTGGAAACCCTACCCAGTCTCTGGAGAAGGACATCATGCTTGGTAAAGTGGAGGGTCAGTGAAAAAATGAGGAAGACTCCCAATGTGATGGATTGACACAATGGCTGCAACAATGAGCTCAAGCATAGCACCAATTGTTAGGTTGGCACAGGACTGGAGAGTGTTTTGTTCTGTCGTGCATAAGGTCATAATGAATCGGTACTGTTTCAATTAAGGAACTCTCGTAGCATAGCGGTTACGAATCAGGCTGCAAACCTTAGGGTCAGCAGTTCGAAACTACCAGCTGTTCCGTGGGAGAAAGATGAGGCTTTCTGCTCCTGTAATGATTTACAGCCTCAGAAACCCTGTACAGAGTTGCTATGAGTCGGAACCGACTCCACGGCACATAACAACAGCAACAACAACTGTCTTGATTATATTAACAACACACTATAAGGAATAAAATGTTTTACTCTTTCCAATCTAAAGATCTGTTTGTTATCTAGTAAGCCAGGCTATAACTTTTTTTTTCAATGTTTTATTGTGAATTATATGATAGTTTAC
>NW_006408952.1:353997-354957 GCF_000296735.1 Chrysochloris asiatica
AAAAAGTAAGATAAAATAGAGAGAGAAAATAAAAAAGTATAAATATCTGTTGCTTATATAAGTATGTTTTTAAAGTCCTAACTCTCTTTCAGTCACTTCTGCCCTCCTCTCCTTGCTGTTAGGTGCTGTCTAGTCAAATCTGACCTGTAGCGACCCTGCATAGGGTCTCCGAGGAACTGCTGGTGGGCATGAACCACCGACCCTGCAGTTCAAACGGCTTTGCAGTGTGTCACCTCAGCCCACAGTGTTGTGCTGGAGTCCTCTCAAATCAGTGAAAAACAAAGCAGACCCAATACGATGCGCATCTGCGTTTCCCGTATAGGATTTCCGAGGAGTGGCTTGTGAGCTTGAACCACACACCTTGCAGTTCAAAAGGCTTTACAGTGGCACCTTAATCCACAGAGCTACAATGGGACGCCTCTCAAACCAGTGAATGTAAGCCGACCAAATAAGACACACATCCGCATCTCCTGTATAAGGTTTCCAATGAGTGGCTGGTGAGCTTGAACCACCGGCCTTGTCGTTCAAAAGAATTCGCAGTGCAGCATCTTAACCCGAAGCACTACACTGGGCTCCCTCTCAAACCAGTGAAGAAAGACAGACCAAATCCGTGTCTCAGCTTGGTCTGAGTGTGTGAGTTACTGGCAGAGAAAACCACCAGTGGTGGGGGTGAGTCTTGGCCACTTGGTTAAGCCCCCACCTCCATTCACCCAGATGTATGTGGGCAAACCGTGAGTGCTCCTATTCCCGACACCAAAGAAAAAAATAAGATCGGAACCACCCAAAATCAGCAAAGCACACCGTTCACCTTTTTTTTTTCTACCCCAAATGTTCCTGCGGAGTGTTTCCGTGGTGTCTCTGCGGCCCCTATTTAGTCCCGCTGCTTTGTGTAGCCCAGAATGTGGGCTTAGCCCAGGATGTGGGCTCAGGCCTCCGAGCCTGGCCGGCGGATTTAAAGGT
>NW_006408952.1:355145-370774 GCF_000296735.1 Chrysochloris asiatica
TGGAATTCTGAGTTATTTTTGATGGTGACCTTCACTATGCCTTCACCCTAGCCGCCAGCAAGCCCTGCCCTCCCTGCTTCTTCAGTAAGTCTGTAATGTCCTTACTCTGTTTCAAGCCCTTCTGAGTTTTGCTACTTGTTGAAATGCTGTGGAGAGTGGATTATGACCCACAGCGACCCAGTATAGTGTTTCCAATAGCAGCTGTTGAGCTAGAACCACAGTTCCTGCAATTCAAAAGGCTTTGCAGTCTGTCAGATTAAACCACACCAGGGGTGCTTTGTTACTGGTGTTACGCTGCTACTCAGCTTCGGCTGGCCCAAACCTTGATACCTTGATGCCTTGATGGGCAGGCCTAAGGCTAGGAGGCTGGGCAGAGAGCCGGCCTAGGCCGAAGATGTGAGGGATGGGTTTGGTGCTTGTAGGCAGATGGGGTCTGTTTTTGATGATGTCTAAAATGCCTCTCTTTGTCTCCCTGTGCCTTGAGCCCCCCAATTTGTCCTATATACATGCCGGTAATGCCTAATATGGCAATGAGCACCCCCCTGGGATGGACTATGTTGGTTCCTGTGGCCCTGCTAATTCTCTAAGAGCGTCCGCCCTTTGAATGGGTCTGCTCAAGCCCTGCTAAGTTCTGTAGTGGGCGGGGCCATCCCCGGGTAGGAGCCCAGAGCAGGCGGGTGGAAGTTCAAAATGATCGTAACTCCTCAATAGTTTGATCCTTCAAAAAAACAAGTTCATAAAGTTTTATGTTTGCCCAAAAGCTGTCTGTCTACCAGGCGGGGGCCCCAATTTGTGATATTGCCCCCTACTTTCTCCCAAGCCTGCGTACCTGTGCTGCCCGGTCAGGGAAGCGCCGTCTCACCTCTAGGCTGTAACTTTTACCCTAAAATGTTTTCCAGGCACATTTCTTCTTGTCCTATCCAAAGCCAAGCATAGTCTTAAAGCCCTTTCACCTTCTCTCTTTCTTGCCCATTACTTACCAGCACCGCCATCAAGTTCACTCTGACCATGGCAACCCTGTGTGTGTCAGAGTAGACCTGTGCCTTCCATAGGATTTTCAGTGGCTGATGTTTTAGAAGTAGATCACAGGCCTTTCTTCTGTGTGGATTCAAACCTCCAGCTTTTTGGTTAGCAGCTAAGTGCATTAGTCATTTACACCACCCAAGTCCAACCACCTTATCTTGATGGTAGTGGTGATTGTGCTGTAGAGTTGGTTCTGACTCACAGAGACCCTGTATTATAGGATTCCCAAGGCTGTAAATCTTTATGGAAGCAGAAAACCTCATCTTTCTCCAGGTGAACAACTGGTAAATCCAAACCTTGAGGTTAGCAGTCCAATTCATAACCCTCTATAAGGACACCTGCCTTTACTTTGTTGCCTGTACTTTGTTGTTGTTAAGTGCCATAAAGTTGGTTCCAACTCATATTTACCCAGTATAGGGTATCCAAGGAGCAGCTGGTGGGTTTGAACTGCTGACATTGTGGTTCAAAGTCCAATGCTGATCCTACAGCAGCACACCGAGAGTCCTCCCTTTACTTTGTTGTTGTTCTTGTTAGGTGCAATTGAGTCGGTATCGACTCATAATGACCCTATGTACAATAGAACGAAGCACTGCCTGGTCCTGCACCAGCCTCACAATCGTTGCTTCATTTGAGCCCGTCGCAGCTACCACTGTGTCAATCCATCTTGTTAGAGGTCTTCCTCTTTTTCTCCAACATTCCACTTTACCAACCATGATATCCTCCTCTAGTGGTAGGTCTCTCCTGGTAATATGTCAGAAGTATGCGAACAAAAAGTCTGGCCTTCCTGGCTTCCAAGGAGCATTTTGGCTATACTTCTAACACAGATTGGTTTATTCTTTAAGCAGACTATGGTACTTTTTAATATTCTCCTCCAACACCATAATTTAAATGCATCAATTCTTCTATGGTCTTCTTTATTCACTGCATATGATATTATTGAAAATAAATCATGCCTTGGGCCAGCACACCTTAGTCCTCAAACTGACATCTTTGCTCTTAAACACTTTAAAGATCTTGTGCAGCAGATTTGCCTAATGCAATACGTCTTTTGATTCCTTGACTACTGCTTACATGACAGTTGATGGTTGATCTGAGCAAAATGAAGTCTCCGAGAACTTCAATCTTTTCTCCATTTATCATAATCTTATTTATTAGTGAGGATTTTTGCTTTCTTTACATTGAGGTGCAACCCATACTGAAGACTGTGGTCTTTGATTTTCATCAGTAAGTATTTTAAGTCTTCTTTGCGTTTGGCAAGCATAGCGCAGGTTGTTAATGAGTCTTCCTCCAATCCTGATGCCACATCCTTCTTCATATAACCCAGCTTTTCAGATTATTTGCTCAGCATACAGATTGAATAAGTATGGTGAAAGAATACAACCCTGGCACACACATTTCTTAATTTTAAACCATTCAGTGCTCCCTTGTTCTGTTTGAACTTCTGCCTCTTGGTCTACGTACAGGTTCCTTGTGAGCAAAATTAAGTGTTCTGGAATATTCAGTGTCCTCAATGTTGTCTATAGCTTGCCATGATCCACACAATGGAAAATCTTTGCATAGTCAATAAAGCACAGGTAAACATCTTTCTGGTATTCTCTTTTTTTCAGCAAGATTCATCTGATGTCAGCACTGATATCCCTCATTCCACGTTCTCTTCTGAATCCAGCTTGAACCTCTTGAAGTTCTATGTCAGAGCAGGGTCACACAAGTTCTATGTCAATGTAGGGGTCACACAGATTCATCTGACATCAACACTGATATCCCTCATTCCACATTCCCTTCTGAATTTAGCTTGAACCTCTTGAAATTGTATGTCAATGTAGGGTCACACAAATTTTGAAAATGCTCAGTGGTGCTGAGGGATGAACACGGTTGAGTAGTTTTCTAGTGGTGTTGGATGAACCAGAAAACTCAATGAACTTCCTTTGTGTTAGAAGAATCCTTGTACCTTTGAGAATACAACAGTTTCCTCTCTTCAGAATGAAGTTAATGAAATCTGAAATGGCAAATTCCAAATGAATACATCACTAAATACTGAATATTATGGTGGAAAACACTCCTACCATTACTGTTTATTTTTGAAAAGCTTATAGATTAAATTAATCTTTATTTTCAGATTAATTTTCCTATCCAACACACTAATTCCTAACCAAATGCGCCTTCTCAAAGTTTTGGAAACATCACATAAAGAAAACCTAGTGTAAATTATAAGTCCATAGATCTCACTGGCCCATGGCTATAGACAAAAACAAACACAATAACAGCAAAAAACAACCGAACCCTTGAATTGATTCTTTCTCATAGAAGCCCAGTGTGTTACCGGGTAGAACTGCACTTTGTAGGAGTTTCAGAAGCAGATTGCTAAGCCTTGTTTCCCCTGTGGTGCCTCTGCTGCTGTTGTTGTTGAATGCTGTTGAGTTCCAACTCATAGCAATGCTGTATAAGGTTTCTGAGAAGCAGCTGATGGATTTGAACTGTTAACCTTGTGGTTAAGAGTCCAGTACCTATCCTACAGTGCAACTGAGTAGGTTCAAACCACCAACCTTTAGGTTAGGAATCTTGTAAACTGTGCCACCCAGGAAACTTGTTGGTTATAGGTGAGGTTTCATTCATTATAGCAGTGTAAATGTCACCAATTCTTGCCTTGATAGCTTACCCAGGACCACCTTCCCCATCGTGAGTCAGGGAGTCCCAGTGTTTGTCTCACATGTGGTCCTGAATCTACTTTAGCTCTGTGCATTTGGTAACCCCTCTGTACACTGACGCTTCTCCTCCCTTGGGCATCTGCACCTCTTTTGGGATGCCAGTGAATGCCAGTGAGTCCTGTCCCATCAGGCACTGTGGCTTTTCCACTTGGTGGATATTGTCAAGTATACTGAGTTCATTAAAGAGTCAAAGTTGCCCCCCCTCCCTTTTTGTTACAGCCTGCTAGAGCAGTCTGAAAGCAATATTTGTGCTTTGGTGTATTGCAAAGATTTGATAAGGTAGCTGTTTGAGGTCTTAGTTTCTGGCTTCCTACTCTATTAAGAGTTGGACATAAAGGCCATCAAAGTAGGAGAGGGAGGGAAGAGATGGCCCTCTCCTTTGACAACCAAGACTTCATGCCAACCATGGCTTTCTCTTTCTTTGGCATAATTTATTCTCCAGGAGACTTCAATAGCACCCCTGCCAGAGCTTATAGGTCACCCAACAAGCCTGGACCTTCTGCATGATGGGCATAACCCAACACAAGGTAGGGTCCATGATAGTGAGAATTTGTTTTTGTTCCAAGGAAACCATCCCAGACCAACCTAAGGGATTAATTTTAAGATCAAGGATGAGAGGAAAGCACAGCTGGGGAAATGAGCAGAGAGGATTGGTGGATGGGGGCTGGAGAGATTCTGAGAAGTTTCCCAAACAGGTACCAGAGTGTTCTGTATATTCACACTGGCTTCCCTTCTCTCTGCAGAATGACATCTTCGAGTGGTCTAGGGACCACCGAGTCCACCACAAGTACTCAGAGACAGATGCTGACCCCCACAATGCCCGCCGGGGCTTCTTCTTCTCCCATATCGGGTGGCTGTTTGTTCGCAAGCATCGAGATGTCATAGAGAAGGGGAGAAAACTCGACGTCACTGACCTACTGGCTGATCCTGTGGTCCAGTTCCAGAGAAAGTAAGTGAACGGATACCATAGAGCATTGTCCTCAGGAGACAGGACACAGAAACAGCACAATGGAGTACAATGTCCCCAACTAGTTCTCACAGTTTGCTTTAATGGTCTTTTTAGGGTTTATCTCTGTTTATTCATTTCATTTTCTTCATTAAGTTTACCCTCTTCCTACATTTGTTTTTTGTTTTAATTTGCAATGCATTTCCTTTAAATCCAGTGCCATTTCTTTCAGACTAATCTGCATGACTGATTTCATGGAATGAGCTTTGCCCAGGGTTTCCAACAGGTGTTTGCCAGTGCCAGCCCCTACTGAGAATTTGCATATACACCTCAGATAGACAGAATCCAAATCTACACGGTTTAACAAAATCCCGGGTCAGGGAGAGGGGCTCTATAAGAATCATCTGGGGATCTTGTAAAACTGTAGATTCCGATTCAGTATATCTGGGGTGAATATGCACATTCTCAAGAAGTTGAACTGAAGGATTCAGTTCAGTTCCCTGGTTCTGTCCTTTCTCCCCAGCCTCCCAACCTCCCTCATCACTGTTCCTGGGCATGGGAATGGGAAGACCAGCTTTATTTTTGTGATATACTTGACTCCCACAGGAACTGGACTCTCTCTAGATGCTCAGTTCTTTCATCCTGTAATTCTTCTATAGTGAAGCCTGTCCCTCCAGCACTGCTAGAAATGTTACACCAGTTGTTTTCCACACAGAGACAATGAGATCATGAAATAAGAGAGCCTTAAAGTGCTGTATGTGCCCATGGTGTCGGCTGAGTGCACTCAGTCAATTTGCGTTGGCACAGTAAATCAACTTTCAACAAGCATATGAAGAAAGATTGTCTATAACTTTGCTGCTGAGTAGAGCGACCATTGTTCACCTTTGAACTAGGAAGCTGGCATGTGGGTCTGGGTCTGCAAAATTAGTCACAGGGCTGATAGTTGCTGTTGTTATTTGCCGTCACATTGGTTCTCGGTGACCCCGTGTGTTACAGAATAGAACTACTCTATAAGGTTCTCTTGGCTCTAATCTTAATGGAAGCAAATTGCCAGGCCTTGTTTTCCTGCAGAATTGCTGGGTAGATTTGAACCACAAACCTTCAGGTCAGCAGTGAGAGAAAAGTGTTCATACCACCCAGGGATCTTGCAATGGATTTAGATGCAAAGAGAGACAACTTGGATCACATACTGGTTAGAGATTTGAGACAATATGGTAAACATTTGGTTACTGGAGACCATCTCCACTGACTAATTCCGTTGAGGGTTTGTCTGAAGAGTTTCCTACTCAGACTGAAAATAGACATGGAGGCTGTGCATTGGCATAAAAGGAAGCACTGCCTAGAGATATGCTCTATGTCTCCTCAGTCTCTCCTTTACACTGGAGGGAGCCGTAGAGCATGGTAACAACATGACTGCCCTTGGAGAGCACTGACCTGGTAGACAACCCTGTGGCTCCTCCTAGCAAATTCGTGAACTACTCTAAATCACAGTTTCATCTATAAAAGGGGAGGTAAGAGCAATATCTGTCTCCTACAGTTTTAATGAAGATGTAATTTTCAAGTGTAGCTAGCATAGTGGTTATGAATACGGCTGCTAACCTGAAGGTCAGGAATTAGAAACTACCAGCTGTTCCGTGGGAGAAAGATGAAGCTTTCTGTTCCCGTAAAGATTTACAGCCTCAGATACTCTAGACAGGGTCACTATGAGTTGGAACTGACTCCATGGCACACCACCACCACCACAAAAAATGTCAGGTACATAGTAAGGACTTAGTGGATGTCAGTGATTACTATGTGTATTATGTTTAAGTTGCTAGTATAGAGGATTCTATGTGTTCCCATTTACTGCTTTGTTGGCTCCTTATGGTCTTCTCTGTGCTTCTCAGTGCAGCTCTTTCTGATAGCCCGTATCCACAGCCAAAAGTCTTACAGCACAAAAGAGCAAGATGTTTTAAATGAACAATTAAATGATTTATTGATTTTGATATTTTTACTGTGAGAATAAAATATTAAAGTTCATTAAGAAAAATATGAAATATTCAGCAAAGAAGAAAGAGAGAATAATTATCCACATCCCTAAGCCATAAATACCACCATTATTATATGGTTGTTCCTTGTATTATATATATATATATTTGATCTTTTACATGATTTCATTTTTACTGCACATGTAATTTTATCTCACTTTTTAACTTCAGATTATATTCTAGGCACCATTGTCAAGGGCTACATAATAATTCATCAGTTGATTGTGTTGTCCTTTGTTTAAACCATCATGCTGTGGCTAGATATGCATGCTATTTCCAATTTTGGAATATAAATGATGCTGCCATACAATTAGTAATGCTTTAAGGTAATCAGACCAATCAATTAACTTGAAGAGATCAGATGAGAAGGCAAAAGGGCTTCTTATTAATGAGAACTGAGGATAGAATAACAGTTTGTGTTTCTCAGACCATAAAAATAGGTTTATTTACTTATTTTTGTCTTTATCCTCCAAAATATAGAGTAATCTTATTCATTTGGTGTGTATTTTGGGTATATGTGTCCAAACACTATTTCTAAATGCAGGCAGTGGAACACAGAGACTATTTCAGTGAGTTCCCTGAATAGTTATCCAAGAATATCTTTCATTCCCAATTCAGTGACCAAAGAGAGCTGAGGCTATCAGAAATGATTCATTCATTTCATCTTTTCCTGCATATTCCTGACCTCCTGCTAGAATTTGGTGCTGTGGGTAGAGCCTTAGAGATTGGCCCCTATCCTCCCAGAGCATGCACATTACTATGAAACACATAACATGATTTCTAATTACACTCTGGTGAGACATACGCTTTGATAGAGGACCATGGAAACACAGAGGAGGATCCTCTGATCACATGGCCGGGTAGAGTGAGAAACAGCCTTTTAAAATGTTCTACATACACAAAACACATTTGCCCATTCAACATTTCCACCCTTACAATTTAGTGATATCAGCTACATTAATCATGTACAACCACAATCAATGATTGTTGACAAATTTGAGGAAAGGCTTTTTGGAAAGACTTTGCATTTAAGCTAAGATCCGAAAGCAAGATGAAGACGGGAAGAGACTATTTAATATGTTTGCCATTTCGCAGAACAATATCAAACCCAAACTCACTGCTATTAAGTTGATTTCCACTAATTTTCTTGTTGCTCGGTGCTATTGAATCAGTTCCTACCCATAATGACCTTATACACAACAGAATGAAACACTGTCCAGTCCTGTGCCATCCTAACAATTGTTGTTAAGCTTGAACCTATTGCTGCTACCACTGTAGCAATCTCATTGCAGGTCTTCCTCTTTTTTTGTTGACCCTCCACTTTACCAAGCACAATATCATTCTCCAGGGACTGGTTCCTCCTGATACTATGTCTGAACTATGATAGACAAAGTCTCCCCATGCTGGCTTCTAAGGAGCATTCTGGCTGTACTTTTCTCAGTACAGATTTGTTGGTTCTTCTGGCAGTCTTTGGTACTTTCATTATTCTTCTCCAACATGACAACTCAGATGCATCAATCCTCCAGTCTTCCTTATTTATTGTCCAAATTTCATATGCTTATGAAGCCATGAAAAATACCATAGTTTGTGCATTTTCGTCCTCACACTGACATATTTGCTCAGATTTGTCTAATGCAATATGTCATTTCATTTCTTGACTGATGCTTCCATGAATGTTGATAGTGGATCCAAGCAAAATGAAGTTTTTGACAAGTTTTAATCCTTTCTCCATTTATCATGATGTTAATTATTGATCCAGTGGTGAGATTTTTTTTTTTTCCCTTACACTGAGGTGCAACCCATATCAGACGCTGTGGTCTTTGATTTTCATTAGTAAGTATTTTAAGTCCTCTTCACTTTCAGCAATCAAGGTTGTATTATCTGCACATTGCAGGTTGTTAATGAGTCTTCCTTTAATCCTAATGCTATGTTCTTCTTCATATAATCCAGTTTATCAGATTATTTTCTCAGGATACAGATTGAATAATTATGGTATAAGAATAAAACCCTGGCACACACCTTTCCTGATTATAAACCATTCATTGTCCCCTTGTTCTGTTCATATGACTGCCTCTTAGTCTATGTACATGTTCCTCATGAGCACAATTAAATGTTCTGGAATATGTTGTGCATAGCTTATCATGATCCACACAATTGAAAGCCTTTGCATAGTCAATAAAACACCAGGTGAGCATCTTTCTGGCATTCTCTGCTTCTAGCCAAGATCCATTTCACATACCTCATTCCACGTTCTTATCTGAATCCTGCTTGAACCTCTGGAAGTTCTTTATCAATGTGCTGTTGCACCTGTTTTTGAATTATCTTTGGCAAAATTTTATTTATGTATTGTGAGAAATTCTCAAGATAATCCATCTTCAGGAGTGAAGGGTGCACAAGATTGCTAGACCAAACATATGTAAGCAGGGTGAATTGGGGGAGGGGGGAAAGAAATCTGTTCCAGGACTAGGAACTTTAAATAAGAAGCAGTCATTAAGACCATGGGTGCCATTCAGGCTAGATTGTGTAACTGGGTTGGGGGAAATGAGACCTTCAGGGTATATTGTAAATTCCATAGTACCCAGTCAAAAGGGAACTGGAGGAGGGGCCTTTTCAAGACAGGAGAGGGAATAAAACTGTTTGCAGGCTGACCATTTGGTTTGTTGCCTGTGTCTACTACTGGATTTGGTGCCCAATTTTGCAGAATCGAATAATAAAAACCTCACTCTCGCTAAAATGTGTACAGATTGGATTTCTTGAGCTTTTGTCAGTATCAAAGACATTTCCTACAATATGATATTAATGATAATGTCCGATGATTTCTGCATTCGATTGGGTCACCTCTCTTTGGAATGGGCACAGACATGGACCTCTTCCATTGGTTGGTATAGATGAATGACTGTCTCCAGTGCTGCATTAGTTTGTTGAAAGATTTCAATTTGTACTCCTGGTGTGATGCTATAGGATCAGCACTGGACTGGGAACCACATGGTTGGCAATTCAAATCCACCAGCTGCTCCTTGGAAACCCTATACAGGGTCGCTATGAGTTGGAACCCACTCGACAGCACTTAACAACAACAACAATTCCCAGAGCCTTGTTCTTTGTTAATGCCTTCAGTGTACTTTGGACTTCTTCTTTCAGTACCATTGGTTTGATCATATGTTATCTCTTGAAATGGTTGAACATCAACCACTTCTCTTTGGTACTGTGACTCTGTGTATTCCTTCTATTTTCTTTTGATTCTTTCTGTATCATTCATTATTTTTCCCATAGAATCCTTCAGTATTACAAGTCTTCTTGAACTGCCTTTTGAAATTTTCTGTTCAGCTCTTTTACTTCCTTCTTTCTTCCATTTGCTTTAGCATTTCTATTGTTGTTGTTGTTAGGTGCCATCGAGTTGGTACCAACTCATAGAGACCCTATGCACAACACAATGAAGAACTGCCCGGTCCTGGGCCAAACTGACAATTGTTGCCATGCTTGAGCCCATTGATGCTGCCACCTTGCCAGTCCATCTCCCTGGGGGTTCTTCCTCTTTTACTCTGACCCTCAACCTTACCAAACATGATATCCTTCTCTAGTGACTAATCCCTCCTGACAATACGTTCGAAGTATGAGAAACGAAGTTTGGCTATCCTGGCCAGAATATCCTAGGAATACTCTGCCTGCACTTCTTCCAACACAGATCTGTTGGTTCTTTTGGCAGCCCATGGTACTTTCAATATTCTCCTCCAACACCATTACTCAAATGCATCAATTCTTCTACGGTCTTCCTTATTCATTGTCCAACTTTCACATGCATATGAGGTTATTGAAAATACCATGGCTTGAGTCAGGCACACCTAGTCCTTAAGCTGACATCTTTGCTCTTCAATACTTTAAAAAAGTCTTGGGCAACAGATTTGCCTAACAATACGTCATTTGATTTCTTGACTCTGCTTCCATACGTGTTGATGGTTGATCCAAGAAGAATGAAGTCCTTGATAACTTCAATCTTTTCTCTATTGATAAGAATGTTGTTTATTGGTCCAGTGGTGAGGATTTTTTGACAGGAACCTGTGTTTTTTGATCTTCATCAGTAAGTATTTTAAATCCTCTTCACTTTTAGCAAGCAAGGTTATATCATCTGCATATCGCAGGTTGTTAATAAGTCTTCTTCCAATCCTGATGCCATGTTTTTCTTCATAGAACTGAGCTTCTCAGATTATTTGCTCAGCATACAGTTTGAATAAGTATAGTGAAAGAATACAACTCTGTCGCACACCTTTCTTAATTTTAAACCATTAAGTGTTCCCATGTTCTTTTCGAACAACTGCCTCTTGGTCCATGTACAGATTCCTCATCAGCACAATTAAGTGTTCAGGAATATGCACACTTCACAATGGTGTCCATAGCTTGTCATGATCCACACAGTCGAAAGCCGTTGTGTCGTCAGTAAAGCACAGGTGTAAACATCTTTCTGGTATTCTCTGCTTTTAGCCAAGATCCATCAGACATCAGCAATGATATCCCCCATTCCAACAAGCATTTCTATGCTGGAGAGCAATTTTCAGAGTCTCTTCTGACATCCATTTTGGTTTTTTCCTTCTTTCTGTTCTTCTTGATGAACTTTTGCTTTCTACCTGTATGATGTTGATATCATCCAGCAACTCTTCTGGTCTTTGATCATTAGTGTCTAACACATCAAATCAGTGATTGAGATGGTCTCTAAATTCAGGTGGTATATATCCAGTGTCAAATTTTAGCTCTCATAAACTTGAAAAACTTTTCTTTAGCTTCAACCTGAATTTGCATGAGCGATTGACGATCTGTTCCACATTCTGCCTTGCTTTGGCTGATGGAGATTTTCCACCCATCTCTCCCCACAGATGTAGTCAATTTGATATCTGTGTATGCCATCTGGTGAGGTCCATGTGTATAGTTGTCTTTTATATTGTTTAAAAACAGTATTTGCAATAAGTCATTAGTCTTGCGAAATTCTATCATGCAATCTCCAGCATCATTTCTATCATCAAGGCCATATTTTCCAACCACTGATCCTTTTTTTTTTTTTTTAAATTCCAACCTTTGCATAACAATCACTAGTATTTATCAATATATTTTGATTGCATGTTTGAACAATTTCAGACTGAAGATGTTGGTAGAATTTTTCAATTTCATCATCACTGGCTTTAGTGATTGGTATGTAAATTTGAATAATAGTTGTATTAACTGGTCTTCCTTCTTGTTGTTATTGCTAAGTGGTGTCAAGTCAGTTCCAACTCATAGCGACCCTGCATAGAATTTCCAAGGAGCAGCGAATAGGTTTGAACCTTTCAGCTCAAACTGACCTTGTGATCCAGCACATTATCCTGCAGTGCCACACCAGGACTCCAGTCTTCCTTTTTAGGTGTATGGATATTATCCAATCACATGAGAGCATTATTTCAAGATAGATCTTAAAATGTATTTGTCATTCCCGGCATAGTAAACCATGTGATTGTCAGATTCAGTGGCAAATTCCAGTCCATTTCAATTTATTTGTTGTTGTTAAGTGCCATCGAGTCAATTCCAACACATAGCGATCCAGTATAGGGTTCCAAAGAGCAGCTGGTGCATTTGAACTCCTGACCTTCTGGTTCAAAGTCCAGTGCTGACCCTACAGCACCACATCAGGAGTCCGTTTCATTTTTGACAACTTCCAGTTTTCCTAGGTACATACTTCATATATTTCATGTTCTGATTATTAATGGATATTTACAGCTGTTTTTCATTTTGTCTGTGCCCCGAAGACTTTACTCCATTCATGTCAACTCTACTTTGAGGAGGCAGCTTTTCTTCAGTCATATTTTGAGTGCCTTCCAATGAAGGGCTCATCTTCCAGCATTATATCTAATGGTATTCTGGAGCTCTTCATCACATTTCAATATTCAATATTCTGGTACTATTTAACATTGTTCTACTGTTATTCATAATGTTTTCGGTTGCTTAACATTCAGAAGTAGTATGCCTCACCTTCTTCCTAGTCTGTCTTTGTCTAGAAGCTCAACTGAACCATGTCTATTGTGGGTGTACCTGCTGGTATTTAAAATCCTGGTGGCATAACTTCTAGCATCACTGCAACACAAAAGCCATCACAATATGACAAACTGACAGATGAACGGTGGCCAACTCATAGCTACCATACATAGGATTTCCAAGACTGTAAATCTTTATTGGAGCAGACAGCCTCATGTCTCTCATGCAGAGTGGCTGGTTGGTTTGAACATTGTGGTCAGCAGCCCAATGAGTAACCCACAGTGCTACCAGGGCTCCTTATAGAGCTATTGATCTTAGAGCTAGACAGCACATTACAAATCATTTAGCCCATATCTTTCATTTTTCCCGTGAAGAAATTCATAAACAGAATGTATACAGAAAGTGGGAGCCAGAAGTATCCATGACTCAGCTCACTTGCTCAATGTTCTTTTGATGATACATTACTGTTTGAATGGGACTACAGCAATTCTTTAATGTGTGGGTGAGCACTGGTGTCCTCCAATAATTATTCAGTCTTGAGAGCACAGAGATCCAGGATCCAAACTAAGGTTTAGAGTTGCTGAGCTAAATGAAAGAAGCTTCCAAAATACACAGAGATAGTGCAGTTGTTTGGGTATTTCATGTTCATAAAGCCAAGTTTACCAGTCCTGCCAGTCAGGTCATGTGGAGGAGACAGAACACTTACAAGAATGGAAGTCTTTGTATCGAAGCTGCAAGCTCGATAAGACTCTTCTCCCCTTCTCCTTTCACCAGACCTGTCTAGACAAAATGAAACCTATTCAGTGGGGATTCTACCTTCCCCCACACAGTCTGAAACTAAATTCCCTTTTGAAAACTTGTAAGCGAGTCACTTCATGCCTTTATATCTCCCTGCCCTCCATTGTAGGTAGCCAATGTCTAAGTTTCCCATCCCTATAAACTCTGTGTAAAGAGGAGATAGGATTGATGTGAAGACTCCTTCCCTCTCAGTTGGTATTTTGAGCTACTACATACGTAAGTATAGGTCAAATTCATCAAATTGTAGCAATTTGCCCTCATTGCCTTTATCAATTTTTTTTTTAATCTTCCTCTAGTTGAGTTCTGATCATCAAGCCATCAAAGTTAGGTCAAATGGGTACTATCTGCAAGTTTGGGTGATCTTGTGTGTCTCCCCTCACTTCATGTCAGCTGAATGCTTCATTCTCAGCTCTAGCCCTCCATATCTAAGTCATTGTCCATGGGCTCAGGTGCCCCCAGGTCTCACCACATTTCTGACCAATCAGCCAGTCCTCTTCTCTCTCTTAGCTCCAGGTCGATGGGGGTCTATGGAACATAGTCAAACTCAGCCCATATCTTCATTGCTGCCTTTCCCTCTCTTCCACTCACCAGCTGACCAACATGGTTGCCAACAAGCTTACATGCCTGCTCATGTGTTCCTTTTGAGTCTCAATCTTAGAGGAGGATTTGTCTTAAAGGGATTTGCTTGCTTGCCTTTATGGCTCCCTGGAAAACAACTTGCTTGTTGTTGTGTAGCTAAACAGACTGGCATTTTTGTTTTTTATTTTTCCTACTGGTCTTTCTTTCGAGAAGTATATTTTGTTCCTCTAGCTGCTCCTGGCTGTTCTGCTAGTCCTTTCAAGTGGGAATGTCCCACCTCAGAAGGTTCTGGATGGGGCTCAGGATTCCACCTAAGGTCCTATATACTACAAAGCCTCCACAAGAAAACCATTTTACTGGCCAAGTGCTAGAACCCCTTTTTGGTATGCCAGTCAGTTATAGGCTAAAGATGGACTAACAAGCTTTCTGTAATCATGTTTCCTGATATTCCTTTCTATGCCACTCAAGTGTCTATTTTACAATAGTAGGTAAGGGAAATCAATATTCATAAGACAATCAAGCATCTTAAAATTATTTCCCGTCTTTTACCCATTCAAACTATGCCTCGATTCCTGTATCACAGAGCCCTGTTGTTCCAAGGTTGAGCATATGTCACTTTTTACCTCTGTCCTATTTAGCCCATGCAAACCTGCCTAAGTGTTCCTCTGTCTACTTTGTTCTTCCATCCCCCTACTCCTTGTTGTGTGTGTATTGCTTTCCCCAACATCCAAGCTGTGATGTGTCTATCCCCTATCTTGTCCTCTACTGTCTCCCTCCTTTTAGTATGGGTTTCTTTTCTTAAGCACTTACAATAATGGTCTTATGCAATATTTATCCTGTTGTGTCTAACTAGTTTCACTCAGCATAATGTCCTCAAGGTTCATACATGTTATGAGGTGGCTTGCAATTTCCTTGTTATTCTTCAAATAGCATAATATTCCATTGTGTGTATGTACCAAAGTTTGTTTATCCATTCTTCCACTGAAGGGAAGGCACTCAAAATATGACTGGAGAAGAGATGCCTTCTCTAAATAGAGTCAACTTTAATGATGTGGATGAAGTAAAGCTCTTGGGACCTTCATTTGCTGATGTGATGCAACTCAAATTAGAAAAAACAGCTACATTTTGGTAATGAAAATGTAGACTGATTGAATCTAGGATAATTGGAAGCTGTTGAAAATGTAATAGACCACTTGAAGAACAATATCCAAGGCACAAGTGAGCCGGCTTGGACTGGGCTTTGACCATTTTGAGTTGAACAAACATCTTGAGAATTTATGCTGGGAATGATAAATCAAAGAGGAATGCCATGGCATTCATTATCAAAAAGAACATTTCAATACTTGCAGATAGTACCCACTCATTTGACTTGACTTCAATGGCTGGAGGACCAGAACTCGACTAGAAGAAGAAAAAAGAGGAAAAAAAGAGTAATCCACTACAATTTGATGAACTTGACGTATACTTATGGATGTAGTAGCTCAAAAGAGGGAACAAATCTTTACAGTAAGGATCATTCCCACCTCCTCAGTACACAGGGTAGACAGGGATGGG
>NW_006408952.1:371819-374638 GCF_000296735.1 Chrysochloris asiatica
TTTCAAGAGGGAGCCTAGTTCCAGAGTGTGCGGGGGAAGGTAGAATCTCAACTTTGTGGTTTCCAACCTGTCTGGACGGGGCTGATGAGAGGAGATGGGGATAAGACTCTTGTGGTACAATAGTAAATAATTGCTAGCAGGACTGACTGTGAGTGTTGGAAATGTAAAGGCAGATGTTTTGTAACAAAGGAGGGGAGTGGTTGACTTTGCAATCCTTCAAGGGAGAAGAGTGTAGTGCGGGACCCTATCCAGAGAAGCAGTGATGCCAGAGATGGAGGCAGAGATGATGACTTGGAGAGACGGAGTGGCTGGGGGCTCTGGATTCAGGGAGGGAGAGGGGCTGTGTGCTGGCAGCTGGGGGGCAGGCTTGCAGGGTGTACCCTTTTGGTTGTATGATGATACATGGAGATGATTGTAATCATTGCTATGAAATGAAATACGATAGGATGAATGTAAAGCTAATGTTCTTCCATGTAAACTATAGCTTAATTCACAATAATTTTTAAAAAAAGAACATTTCAAGATCTATCCTGAAGTACAATGCTATCAGTGATAGGATAGTATCCATATATATACAAGGAAGACCAGTTAGTATGGCTATTAGTCAATTTTATGCACCAACCACTAATTCTAAAGATGAATACATTGTAGTTTTTTTTACCAACTTCTTAAGTCTGAAATTGATCACACATGCAAATGCATTGATAATTATTGGTGATTGGAGTCAGAAAGTTGGAAACAAAGGAGGAGGGTTGGTATCTGGAAAATATGACCTTTATTATTAAAATACATTAGAGATCTCATGATGAAATTTTATAAGAACAACATTTTAATCATCGCAAATACCTTTTTTCAACAATACACATGGCAATTATACACATGGACTTAACCAATTTGAATATACAGGTATCACATCAGCCACATCTGTGGAAAGAGATAGGAAGGCTCAATGTGTTCCATCAGAACAAAGGAAGGGTAGACTGTGGGACAGTTGCTCTTATGTAAGTTCAAGTTGAAGCTGAAGAAAATTAAAAGACAAGTCCATGAGAGCAAAGTACAAACTTGCATATATCCCACTTGAATGTAAACATCATCTCAAGAACAGATTTGATACATTAAACACTAATAAATGAAGACCAGAGGAGTTGTTGGATGATATGAAGGAAATCATACATGAAGCATGTAAAAGGTCATTAAAACAACAGGAAAGAAATAAAAGGAATTTACAGGATACTAATTGAGATGTTTCAACAAAGGTATGCAATCCTGGAAGCATTCACCCATCTATGCTTCGAAATTTGGAAGACAGCTGTCTGGATCACCTATTGGAAGAGATCCATATTTGTACCATTCCAAAGAGAAGTGATCTAACCAAATTACTGGAATTATAATATTTTGCTATCATATGCAAGTAAAATTTGGCTGAAGATAAATGAAAAATGGTTACAGCAGTATATTTACAGGGAGCTGCCAGAAATTGAAGTTGGATTCAGAAGAGGATATAGAATGAAGGATATCCTTGCTAACGTTAAATGGATGATGACTGAAATCAGAGAATACTAGAAAGATGTTTACCTGAGTTTTATTGATTATGCAAAGGCATTAGACTGGATCATAAGAAATTATGGATGCCATTGTGAAGAATGGAAATTCCAGAACACTTACCTGTGCTCTTGCAGGACCTATACATTGACCAAAAGTAGTCATTTTAACAGGACAATGGAAGATTGCATAGTTTAAAATCAGGAAAGGTGAGCATCAGAGTTGTATCTTTCACTATACTTGTTTAATCTGTATGTTGAGCAAATAATCTGAGTAGCTGGATTACATGAAGAAGAATAAGGCATCAGAATTGGAGTAAGACTTATAAACAACTTGTGATATGCAGATGACATATCTGTTTGCTGAAATATAAGAGAACTTGAAGCACTTAATGATGAAAATCAAAGAATACAGCCTTCAGTATGGACTACACCTAAACATCAAGAAAACAAAAATTCTCACAACTGAAACTCTAAGAAATATCATGATAAATCAAGAAAAGATTGAACTTGTCAAGTATTTCATTTTACTTAGATCCACAATCAATGTCCATGGAAATAGCAGTCAAGCAACCAAATTATGCATTGCATTAGGCAAATCTGCCGCAGAAAACCTGTTAAAAATCAAAGATGTTACCTTGAGGACTGAAGTGAGCCTCACTCAAGTTATTGTATTCTCAGTTGCCTCATATACATGTGGAAGCTGGCCAATGAATAAGGAAGACCCAAGAGAGATTTTTTTTTTTTTTTAACTGACTTCTCAAAGAAGGAACAAATCTGTTTTAGAATATGTACAGCCAGAATTCCCTAAGAGGTAAGACATTGCTTCACATACTTTGGACATGTTCTCAGGAGGGACCCATCCCTGAAGAAGGACATCAGCTTGGTAAAGTAGAAGGTGAATGAAAAAGATGAAGACCCTTAATGAGATATATTGACACAGTGCCTGCAACAATGGGCTCAAACATGACAACTGTGATGATGACGCAGGACTATTGTACATAGAGTAACTATGAGTTTGAACCAACTCAATGTCACCTACCAACAACTACTGCTCTTTGGTCAGGAGTCTATGTTGGACCTTCACAATCCCGAGTTCTTTTGCTAAGTGACTAAAACAACTCTTAACTAGATATTAGTGGTTTTGAGTGGCTGAATACTTTTGTGGATCCTACTTGAAATAACAGTCCTATATCTGACAATGTTTCTCTGCTATGCATAGAGTTTTCAGTGACTAGCGATTCGGAAGTAGTTTGTCACTCTTTCTTCCTAGTCTGT
>NW_006408952.1:375893-379142 GCF_000296735.1 Chrysochloris asiatica
GAGGTTGGCCCAGGATCGAGCATTGTTTCGTTCTGCTGTGCATGGGGTCGCTATGAGTCGGTTCCGACTCGATGGCACCTGACAACAACAACAACTTGAAATAACGCTCAAAAGAAAGACTCTAGATGATAAGGCATTCAAACATCAAAGCCTGTGGGTGGGATTTGGGGGCAGATGTGGAAGAAGGGACTTTTCAACATAGACACCCTCTCCTGGTATGGTGCTGTAGGATAATCACTGGAGCACAGGCTCAGTTTGAACCACAAAGTAGGTGGTTCAAACTTAACAGTCGCTCTTTGGAAACCCTATACTGGGTCGCTATGAGTCAAAACCTACTTGATGCAACTTAACAACAACGACAACCATTCCCTTGCTTCTCAATTATGCTTGGATTCACTTGTGTCTTTCCTGAAACCTTAAAACTAAACTTGTGCCAAGGTGAGCCTTGTTTGATCATGCTGTAACCAGAGCCTAGCTCTTTAATAATCTCTCTGCCAACTCACACTTTACTGATGAAATACTATGAGGCACATGATACTTTCTCAGCTGATGCAGATTCTTTCTCTTCTTTGCATTAAGCAAAATACTAGAATCTTTCTGAGACTTTCTTATTCAAAAATTGTGTTTCTGAACATCCACTATATACCAACCACTGTTCCAGGTGCTGGAGATTGAACTGTGAACAAGACAAGAAGATTCTGGAAGGCATTTGCCCTTTCTTTCTAGAGCTGTCAAATCTGGATTTGGGAATTTGGAAAGAGACAGCCCTCTGCACATCTGCTAGCTGTCTGGCTGGGCCTCTATCTCCACAGACCTGTTTGTTTTCTCTGTTCAAGTGGCTTGGTATTCAAGCCCTGTCCCATTAGTCTGCTTTTGGTTTGCTCCCTCTTGTTTGTTTCTTTCTGTCCCTGTTCTCTTTGTCTCTCACCTGGCATAGAGCTTTGTTCTTCCTTTTATGCCCTTCTCTGCATCGGGACATTTTCCCTCATTTGTCACAGTGTGTTCTCAGTGCTGTGGTGGTCTTCCTCTCTCCCTAAAGCTATTTAGCCTACTGCTTATCGACGCTTCCTGTGGGGAGAAAGAAGAGGGCTTTTGTTTGCTTGTATTCTTTCCTCACTTCATCTTCTTGCTTTAATGTATTCTCTTAATACACTCCTTGTTTATATAAATATTTTCTCTCTTTGAAATTTATCTTTTATTTTTTAATTACTCTGACTGATTAATAGCCCAGGAGTCTACTCTCCTACTCTGCCCTTACCTCAAGTCTATTCTGGCTCTGGAAAGCTTTTGAGAATGATTATTTGTTCCTTTGGATCATTTTATCTATCTGAAATTGTCAGAAATTACAATTCTTAATCTCTAAGGTGCAAGGACTTGATAGAACCAACTAGCAACATGTGAACTGTATATACTTAAATTCTGTTTGTTAAAAGTAAATGGGATAATTCTCACACCAATAAGAAAGCTATTAAAAAGATAAATGGAACATGTAAAATATCCTTTAACTACTCTTATTAAACTTTGTTCTAAAGCAACTTCGATTGCTGTTGTCAAACAGCTGGGGTGCAGGACAGAAATGCTTCAATAACGAATACCAACACCAAAATTTCCCTATTTTAGTGGTCAAAAATTGGGCAGGGAAGAAATCCATGTGGCATATAATTCAGCAGCTCTTTCTGACTTTTAAAAATTTTCCGACACAATGTCATTTGTTTGTAAGAGGTACTTTTGCTACTAGAACTTTGGGAAAGCTTGCATTTTCTAGTGTGTGCATATTTAAAAATAAATCGACTGCATTAGCAGTCATTTTTTTTTACCCCCATATTGACAATCTGCTTCTGTGTCTGAGAAATTCCCCTTGGCAAGATGAGGAGACAGTTCCTTAAATTTCTGGATCCTGAGAACTTCACTCAGTAGTGAGTTAGACATATGCAAATTAATTAGCAGGTATCAATGGAAATGCTGTTTTTAAAATAGTCTCTCAGCTTCATGGTTGATAGCAATAAAGACATTGTCATGCATCTTTGTTTCACTTTTGTGGTCCCAATAGCTGTTCTTTATTAATTTCCTACTATATAAGGAGCTCTGGTAGCGTAGTGGTTACGAATCGGGCTGCGAACCTTAAGGTCAGCGGTTCAAAACTACCAGCCGCTCCGCGGGAGAAAGATGAGTCTTTCTACTCCTGTAAGGATTTACACCCTCAGAAACCCTGTACAGGGTCGCTATGGGTTGTCGGAACCGACTCGAAGGCACTTAACAACAACAACATATGCCTACTTGGACTTCTGGTGTGGTGCTGTAGGATAAGCATTGGACCACACTAGGTTGGTTTGAGTCCATCAGCTGCTCTATGGGACAATGATGAGACTTTCTGCTTCTACAAAGATTTATAGCCTTGGAAACCCTATACAGGGTCACTATGAGTCGGAACTGACTTGACGACACGTAACAACAGCAACTTGTACGTACTTCATGTCTTTGTAGACTTTATATACTTTACTAGGTCTCCTGGTATGGCTCTGTAAGATAAGTATTGGAAAACCGCAAGGTCCAAATGTCCTCTTGATACCATCCTCCTTTGGCCTGAAGAATTTCCTTTAACATTTCTTGAGGCACAGGTGTGCTGGCAATGAATTCCCATAGCTTTCATTTGTCTGCGATCTTTATCGCACCTTCATTTTTAAAAGGTATTTTTACTGGATGTAAAAGTCTATATTGCGGATGTTTTCTTTCACGGTTTTTGAGATGTTTTATTGTCTTATTATACCTTGCATAGTTTCTGAGAAGTCTGCTGTATTCTTATCTTTGTTCTTCTGCATATAATATTCCTTTTGGTTTCACTGCCTTCTAGAGTTATTTTATGTTTGGTTTTCAGTGGTTTGAGTCTGTTGTAGTTAGGTTTTCTAGTGCAGGAGGTTGGGGATCGAGGGGTGAGTGTGGGACAGTTTTGTTTTTGTTGCCTTATCCTGTTGGGTTTCTTGGATCTATGACTTGCCTTTCATTAATTTTGGAAAATTGGGGGTCTTCTTCAAATTTGTTTCCAATTTTCTCTTTTTTGTCTGGGACTCAAATTTCAAATATATTTTACCATTTGGTTTTGTTCTACAGCTTTTGGAGGTACTGCTATGTTTAATGGACTTGTTTTTATTTCTGTGTATCAGTTTGGAAAATTTCTTCATGTTCACAAATTATTTTCTAAGCTATATTTAGTATGCCTTTCTATACCACTCAAGTGTCTATTTTACAATA
>NW_006408952.1:380683-383411 GCF_000296735.1 Chrysochloris asiatica
AGAAGTACAATTAAGTGTTCTGGAATACTCATACTTCTCAATGTTGTCCATAGCTTGTCATGATCCACACAATCGAAAGCCTTTGCGTAGTCCTATAAACTATTAGTACTATAAAATACACTCTTCTCCAAAGGTTGGTTTACTCTTTTTCTTTTATGCCCAGACCAGTAGACACCAATGGCTACATCTTAGATGACCACTTGCAAGCTTTCTCAGACACTAGTCACCACACTGGGAATATATACTGTAAATATGCTATGCTAAGTAACTGATGACTGCTTTATCTCTTGACAATCGGATGTTTTTTCATCATTGTAGGTTTGTGTGTTTTAAAACTTTTTGTTAAATGCTGATCATTGTGTCTAGAAGAACAGAGAGATTGAGTTGATTATCTTTTATGCTTGAGAATAGGCATAGCTCTTCTTACAGACCATTGTGTGTCAGGTGGTAGTGATGACGACGACATCAATCTAATCAGGAGTTGAGCTGGATTTAGGTTTTGTTTTTGCTGTTGTTACCTTCAGAATATGGATCCCTGGTAGCATGGTAGGTTACATGTTGGGTTAATAACTGCAAGGTCAGCAGTTTGAATCTACCATCCACTTTGTGGGAGAAAGATGATGCTTTCTGCTCCTGTAAAGATTTACAGCTTCTGAAACCCTATAAGGTTGTTATGAGTTGGAAGGGACTGAACAGCACACAACCACCACTACCACCTTCAGAATACCACAGACTTCAGTGAGTGGGTGCTACCAAGTAAAAAACAGGGCTTTGTAGTGCTAGACTAAAGCCTGAGGTATCAGAGGGGTTGACTAAGTGTTTAAGCTCCATCATCAGCTTCAAACTGCCCATTTTTGCTGTTAAGTATCATCAAGTCTAACTTATAGTGATCTGTATAGGGTTTCCAAGGCTGTAAATTTTGATCTTGACACAATCAGAAAGCCTCATCTTTCTCCTGTGGAGCAGCTGGTATATTTGAACTGCTAACCTTGAGGTTAGCAACCCAATGTATAATTAATTCACTACTTCACCAGAGCTTCTTCCCCTAGAGGCTACAGGCTTTTGCTTTCAAAGAGAAGACTGTGGACAAGATGGCAAGACTTTATGCAGACAAGCTCCCAGAAGCAGCTGACCACCTTCTCCATGTTTATGTAGCAGAGGAGGGTTTGGTCTCTTAACCCATTTCCAACCTTTCTTGTGAGCATCCAGTGGAGATCTGTAGAAAAGAGCTTAGCAGTGAGTGCAGAATCCCCTTGTCTTTGAGGTGCTAGGCCACATTTGGCTATTAAGAATTTATTAAAAATTTTAGTTGCTTTCTTCTTACCTGTGATATGGGAACCCCCGCTTTCACCTTTGTTCAGTCAAAAGTGAAGGAGTTTATGTGTACCGTCTGTCCTTGGACTGACTTACCACTTTTGGAAATTGAATTTACTTAGGAATTTAATTTACTTTGTTGCCTATGTCCTGAGCTGCCTGACATGCTCAAGAAAAGTTATGGTTTTGTACAGTACCCAGCCTTGTCTCACTGCTCCAGTGGGAACAATGTTCTCTTGTCACTTTTGATATCCTAAGCTGAAGCAGGGTTCTGTATCCTATTTTATCATTTTTATTTTTCATCTAACAGAATATGGTGAAATCTTTTCATTGTTAATAGCTGTTTAATATTTCATAGTGAGGATTGATCATAATTATTTTTGGTGAACATTAAACATTTTTTCACTCTCTAGGTTTTTCAAAATCACTCTAGTAGTAATGCTATGATAAATGACTATGTGTAAAAAAATCTTTGACCATAGTAATGATACTTTTCTTTAGTTAAAATCCGAATTGCTGAATTAAACAATATTGCAAATTAACAAATTTGCATAAAATTCATCATCATGAATTTGCAAATCTTTGATTACTAGTGAGGCTAAACATGTATTCACAGGTTTTTGATCATTTGTAGAATTGCCATTTTTTCTTTTTAAGTTTTTATTGTGATTTGAGTGCAAGTTTACAGGGCAGCTTATCAGTTTTACATTCAACAAATCATACACCTTGTTTTATTACAATGATTATAATCTCCTCCATGTAACAGTATTTCTCACTATTCATTTTAGCTCTTATATATATATTTTAAACACTCAGGCATATATAATAATTTACACCACCAAAGGGCACATTCTGCAAGTCTGCCTCCTGGTTGCCAGCTCTTAGTCCCTCTCTTCCCATGAATCTAGAGTCCTCAGCCGCTACCCCACTCCATGACCCCATCTCTGCTTCCATCTCTGGTGTCGCTGCTTCTCTGGATAAGGCCACACATTCCACTTGTGCTCTTCTCCCTTGATGATCCTAGGGTCCTCTGTTTCTGAACTGTAAGATTAACTACTTCCCCTATATGTTACAAAACTTCTACCTTTACAGTTGTGACAGTTGCAATTAGCCATGATAACATTTACTCACTATTGAATCATAAGAATTTTATCCCCATCTCTTTTTACCAAACCCATCCAGACAAGATGAAAACTATTCACTGGGGACTCTATCTTCCTCCACATGCTCTTAAACTAAACTCCCTCTTAAAACCTTGAAGCCAGTCACTTTGTGCCTTTATTGCCCCCTCATTTTAGGTTGTTGTTGTTGTCAGGTGTCATCGAGTCGGAACCGACTCATAGCGACCCCATGCACAGCAGAACGAAACAATGTCCGATCCTGGGCCAACCTCACTACCGCTGCCACACTTGAA
>NW_006408952.1:386937-391037 GCF_000296735.1 Chrysochloris asiatica
TCACCACACTTTGGACCAACCAGCCCTTCCTCTTCTCTCTCTCATATCCAGGTCAACGGGCATCTATGAAACATGGTTGAACTCAGCCCATTTCTTCATTGCTGTAGCATTCCTTTTAAGAGATATACTATTATTTTCCTTACAACTATAATTGCATCCAGGGACCAGGATACCATATCTTCATCGCCTTTCTCCTTAGTTTGTTGAGGAAAAAGACCTGACAAAGTATTGTCCTGCAACTCTCCTATCCAGAAGAATCCTAGTTATTGAAACAATTCCAAAAAGTGTTACTCAATGCCACATGCCCTTTCTGTGTCCCTGGAGATTTCTGAAGATCAGAAAAGAGACACACAGCAGTGGAAATTGGTGATAATATAATATAAAGTATCAGACATCAATGGAAAAACAAAGCCACTTAAAAAAAATTATAGTAAATTGAGTGAAGGTTTACAGACAAGATCATTAGTTTTGCGCTCAAGTAATCATACTTCATGTCAATGATTGCCATCACCTCCACACAACAACAGTTGGTCCTGCTTCTTTCCTGTGTTCACCCATGTATGAATAGCCTCTTTCAAACTATGGTTTGTGGTTCAAGGTCACCAGCCGCTTTTCGAAAAGCCTATACAGGGTCGCGCCACCACTCGTCTATAGTTTGTTGTACTGTGGTGGCTTGTGAGTTGCTGTGATTCTTAAAGCTATGTCACTGGTATTTTAAATACCAGAAGGGTCACCCATGTTGGACAGGTTTCAGATGAGCTGCTAGACAAAGATAGACTAAGAAGAAGGAGTGACAAACTACTTCCCAATATTTAGTCACTGAAAACCTTACGAATAGCAGAGAAACACTGTCAGATATAGTGCCAGTAAATGAGCCACTCAAGTTGGAAGACACTCAAAATGTGACTGGGGAAGAGCTGCCTCCTCAAAGTAGAGCTGACCATTTCCATTTTTGACAACTTCCAATTTTTCCAGATTCATACTTCATACATTCCATGTTCCAATTTTCAATCAAAGTTTACAGCTGTTTCTCTTCATTTTGAGTTGTGCCCCATCAGCAAATGAAGGTCCTGTGGGCTTTTCTCCCATGGACTGTACTCCACACCAGGAATCCAGAGCTGGCATATTCATATAACTTATTGAAAACAGCTAATAACTAACCATGGAGTGAGAGAGGAGAGCAGGAGGGAGAATAGGAGTGGGACAGACTGAAAGACAGAGAAAGAATTTGAGAGGGATTAATTCTCAGTGAAAGATAGTCAAGATCAGCCTATGTCAGCCTAGCAGTGAAGAAAATCCTTGTCCAAAGTTGCCTTTGGAGTGTCTTGTTGTCCAAGTCAATTACTTTTCTTTTCCTAAAAAGCAGTAACAAATCTGTCACACAGATAGAGATTATCTTAGTGCTGAGGTAATGTGATTTGTCAAAATTTTGGCTTGACAGAAATGTGCTATCTCTTCTGACATTTGACTTTTTCTTATAAACCTGCTCTTATCTGTCTTTCATTGTAAAGTAGATAAAAACAATTAATTGACTGTCCTATCAAGAAATTTAGTGAAAACATATCTATCTATCTATCTATCTATCTATCTATCTATCTATATATCTATAGTGTGTGTGTCCCAGAACTAAATTTTTTTATTTTGTTTTCAAAGATTTTTTTTTTTTTTACTTTTTAGTGTGAATTGAGTGAAGGTTTACAGACAAGATAATCAGTTCTACATTCAACAAATAATACACCTTGTTTCATCTCAATGATTGCAATCCCCTCCATGGAATAACAGTGATCCACTTTCTCCCTGTGGCTCCTATTTCCCTTTCACCCACCTCCCCATCCCTTCTCACCATTGTCCTTAGGTACACGTTGCCACTTTGATTTTGAATGACTGACAGTTCCAATATTCATAGTGAGCATACTTTACTAATGCTGTTGTTTCCCTTATATAACTACCTACTGCTTGGCTGAAAGTTGTTCTGAAACCCTATATATTTACATATGATTTTTCAAGCTTTTAAATTCTGTCCTACATAGATTCTTAGGATGATGAAAACTTTCACTTACAAAGAGTCAATATTTGCTCTAATGGACTAAGAAAGCAACACCTTATGTATGATTGCAATAACCAACACTTCAGGGCAAGAGTGTGATGTTAAGAGTTTCAGAATCCTAGGAGGTGGTGAGGGGATTTCTGAATCCTGAAGGCCAAGTGTTTCCAAAGAAAAAGAGGAAAAGAAAGTAAGAAAGGCTCTAACGGGAATTCTCAGGCAGGGAAAGATTTTTAAAACTTTGATGACTTTGCTTCATAAATGTTGTTGTTAAGTGCTGTCGAGTCAGTCCCGACTCATAGTAACCCTGTATATGGCTTCTGAGGAATGGCTGGTGAGCTTGAACCACTGACCCTTGTGGGTTACAGTCCAGTGCTTTAATACACAGCACCACACCAGGACTCCATAATAAATGTGTTTCATAAATTAATGTGTTTAAAAGCTTTTATTTTTTCATTGTGACATTTATGGGTTCCTAATCTACCTTTTTTCCTGGTGTCATGCTGTAAGATCAGCACTTGACTGTGAACTGCAAGGTTGGCAGTTCAAACCCACCAGCAGCTTCTTGGAAACCCTACACAGGGTTGCTATGAATTGGAACAGACTTGACGGCACTTAGCAACAACAATTTACCTTTTTCTCAGCTCATTAATTATTTGTACCAACATCCAGGAAAAGATAAGGGTAAACTGAGATCTAAACCATTCTAATTTTCTATTGAAAATTGGTGTCCAAGTTGTATTAGAAGCAACAATGATTTCCATGAGGCCTGAGACTGTCTTTCTCTTCTAATTGGCCCCAACAGAAGAATTTCTACTCCTTCCACTACTATGGGTAATACTGCCTTGCACAACAATAGGCAAAAACATTTACTTTTGGAGGATTACAAACTCAGAGTCTTTGTTTTTGAAAACACAAAATTCTAATAAGCTTACTTACCTTGTTTCAAGTTCACATCGGATTAGAACAGCAACAATATCTTCCAGTTGTTATTTTTATTATTTCTATAATATTCTTTATAAGATTGATTTCAATGTATTAAAGATATGCAATGCACTAGACTGTGTTCTGTGTGCATATGATTCTTATCTCTCATATCTTTGTATATCAAGAATCTGAGGCTCTAAGATCTGACTAAGTTACATTTTGTAAATGGCAGAGCTGGTGTTTGAAACCAACTCTGTAGCAGTCCAAAGTGCAGGCTCTTTCTACAAATCTCTGCTTTATCTATAGGAACTTTTATAATATGCACAGGGAATTTCTATTTTCTCCATTTCATCTTAATGCCTGCTTACTCATATTTTGTTTGTACATTTTCTAAATTATTCAGAATAGAAATTGTGCTTTTGTGTGTTACCCAGAATAGTCCCTGCATAAATAAGGCTTTTTAATGATCTCCCATGCTTATCTCTGCGTCCCAGCCATGCTTGCCTGGTTCCCTTGGTACTACCTACTTGTACCTCACTCTTTAGTGATGCCATTCTCCTCACTCTGTTTTGAAATCTCTGCCTTTATTCATGCTATTTCTTTAGCCTAGATACTTGTAACCCAATGTGTGGCTCTGGAGACAGCAGCTTGTTAGAATGCAGAATCTCAAGACCCACCCCAAATCCTAAGTGAATCATATGCACATCGATGTTTCCTTTTTTTTTTTTTTTGCACATTGATTTTTTGAGAAGCACTAACCTAGAATGTTCTTTTTATGTTTTTCACCTAGACAATTCTTATTCTTTCTTTAAAACTCAACTCCAATGAGGATAGGTCTCTTGTGATACAATAGTGAATAATTGTTATCAGAACTGATTGTGAGGGTTGGAAATGTAAAGGTAGATGTTTTGTAGCAAAAGGAGGGAAGTGATTGATTTTGCAATTTAAGAGCGGAGGTCCCTGGGACCATCAAGGGAGAAGAGCAGAGATTGGGACCCTACCCAGAGACGCAGTAATGCCAGAGATGGAGGCAGAGACGATGACGTGGAAAGATGGAGAGACTGGGGACTTTAGACCCAGAGAGGGAGAGGGGCTGTGTGCTGATGACTGGGGGGCAGGCTTGTAGGGT
>NW_006408952.1:391747-407593 GCF_000296735.1 Chrysochloris asiatica
TGCAAACCTTCACTCACTTCACAATAACCCTGTACCCCTCCCCTCAACCCGAAAAAAAAGAAAAAATCAGTTGGGTTTCTTGTGGAACAAAACTCAAAATCATAAACGACACGGCTTACTGGTTGGATAGAGGCTGGTGGAATCCTAAGACTGTGGCCCTTAGTCACCCTTCAGCCCAACAGTAGGTCTATAATGGGAACTCAACACTAGCGAGGTACACACACCTTAGTATAATCAACCAATTGAGATAAAGAGGGCAGCATTTTCCCAAGGACCAAGTTCAGAAGGGTCAGGAAAGACGGAGGAATGGAAACAGGAAACACAGGGATGAAGTAGGATAAGTGATGTTACATTGTGGGGAATGTAATCAGTGAGGCAGAACAAAATGTGTATAAGCTGTTGAATGGAAACTTGATGATCTGCTCTGTAAATATTCACCCAATTCACAATAGAAAGTTAAAAAAAATTGAAAATCAGTGGCCCAGTCCTGCGCCATATCACACATGTTGTTACTTTTGAGCCCATTGCTACTACTGTGGTGTAATCCATCTTGTTAGGGTCTTCCGTTTATTTGCCAACCCTCCACTTTACCAATGACAATGTCTTTCTCCAGCGACTGGTCCCTCCTGATAACGTGTTTCACCATCCTGGCTTCTAAGGAACATTCTGTTTGTATTTCTTCTAGCACAGATTTGTTTGTTCTTTTGGTAGTCCGTGGTATTTTTAATTTCTTCACCAACACCATAATTCAAATGCATCAATTCTACTGTCTTCCTTATTCATTGTCCAACCTTCATATGCACATGAGGTGATTGAAAATACCATGACTTGGGACAGGCATACGTAAGTCCTCAAACTGACATCTTTGCTCTTTAACACTTTAAAGAGGTCTTGTGCAACCTAATGCAATATGTCATTTGAATTCTTGACTGTTGCTTCCATGGATCCATTGATTGTGGATCCAAGCAAAATGAAGTCTTTGACAACTTCATTCTTTTCTCTATTTATCATGACATTATTTATTGAGGATTTTTGTGTTCTTTACACTGAGGTGCAATCCATACTGAAGGCTGTAGTCTTTGATCTTCATTAGTAAGTATTTTAAGTCCTGTTCTCTTTCAGCAAGCAAGGATGTATTATCTGCATATTGCAAGTTGTCAGTGTGTCTTCTTCAAATCCTGATGTCACGTTCTTCTTCATATAATTCAGTTTATTAAATTATTTGTTCAACATACAGATGGAATAAGTATAGTGAAAGGATGCAACTCTGATGCACACCTCTCCTGATTTTAAACCATTAAGTACCCTTCTGTTCTGTTCAAACAACTGCATTTTTGTCTATGTAAAGATTCCTCATGAGTGCAATTAAGTGATCTGCAATACCCATTCTTTTCAGTGTTATCAATAATTTGTTATGATCCACACAGTCAAAAGCCTATGCATGGTCAATAAGGTACAAGTAAACATCTTTTTTTTTTTTTGTATTTTCTGCATTCAGCCATCTACTATCAACAATGTTATCCTTAGTTCTACTTCTTCTTCTGAATCCAGTTTTAACTTCTGGCAGTTCTTCTTTGATGTACTGTTGCAACCATTTAAAAATTATCTTCAGCAAAATTTTACTTGCATGTGATATTATTGACATAGTTCAATGATTTTTGCATTCTGTTGGGTCACCTCTATTTGGATTGAGCACAAATTTAGTTCTCTTTCAACCAGGTAGCTGTCCTAAAATCTGTGCATAGATGAGTGAGTGCCTCGCGTGTTCCATCAGTTTGTTAAAAGATTTCAATTTTGTATTCTGTTAATTCCTGCAGACTTGTTTTTGCCAGTGCCTTCAATGTTGCTTCAACTTCTTCCTTCAGTACCATTGGTTCATGATCATATGCTATCATTTGAAATGGTTGGACATCAATCATTTCTTTCTTTCTTTCTTTTTTTTTTTAATGTTTTATTGTGAATTATGTGATAGTTTACATGGGAGAATATTAGCTTTACATTCATCCTATCGTATATCGTTTCATTGCCATGGTTACAATCCCCTCCATGCATCATCAACCAACCAAAGGGTATACTTTGCAAGCCTGTCTCCTGGTTGTCAGCACACAGCCCTTCTCCCTCTCTGGGTCTAAAGTCCCCAGCTGCTCCATCTCTCCACATCATCATCTCTGCCTCCATCTCAGGCATCACTGCTTCTCTGGGTAGGGCCCCGCTCTCCGCTCTTCTCTCTTGATGGTCCCAGGGACCTCCATTCCTAGACTGCAAAGTTAATCACTCCCCTCCTTGCTACAAAACATCTACCTTTACATTTCCAACCCTCACAATCAGTCCTGATAACAATTATTCACTACTGTATCACAAGAGACCTATCCGCATTTCATTTCATCAGCCCCACCTAGAAAGATTGGATACTACTCAGTGGAGAGTCTACCTTCCTCCATGCTCTTTGAATCTAGGTTCCTTCTTGAAAGCTTGTAAGCCAGTCACTTCTTGCCTTTGTAGCCCCCCACTTTGGGTAGCCAATGGACATCAACCATTTCTTTTTGGTGTATTGATTTGGTGTATTCTTTCTACATCCTCTTGATGCTTTCCACATCATTCAACATTTTATCCATAGAATCCTTAAATATTGCAAGTTGAGGCTGAATTTTTTCTTTAGTTCTTTCAGCTTGAGAAATACTGTATGTGTTCTTCCCATTTGGTTTTCCAACTCCAGGTCTTTGCACGTTTCTTTCATTCATTTTACCTTGTTTACACTAAAGAACACATTTCAGAATCTCTTATGATATACATTTTAGTCTTTTCTTTCATTCCTGTATTTTTAATGACCTTTTGCTTTCTTTCTGTATGATGCTCTTGATGTCATCCAACAACTCTTCTGGTCTTTGGTCAGTCTAATGTATCAAATCTGTTCTTGAGGTAATCCCTAAATTTAGGTGGGATATATTCAGCGTCTGGAGCTAGAAAACCAAAAGGGAAGAACACACTCAGCATTTCTCAAGTTAAGGGAGCTAGAGAAAAATTCAAGCCTTGACTTGCAATATTGAAGAATTCTGTGGGCAAAATATTGAATGATGCAGAAAATATCAAAAGAAGATAGAAGGAATACACAGAGTCACTGTAATAAAAAGAAATGGTCGATGTTCAACCATTTCAAGAAGTAGTATATGATCAAGAGCCAATGATACTGAAGGAAGAAGTCCAAGGTGCACTGAAGTTATTGAAATGAATAAAGCTCCAGGAATTGATGGAATACAAATCGAAATCTTTCAACCAACCGATGTGGCACTGGAGGCACTCACTCATCTATGCAAAGAAATTTGGAAGACAGCTACCTGGCCAACTAAATGGAAGAGATTCATATTTGTCCTCATTCCAAAGAGGTGGCCCAATGGAATGCATAAATCATCAGTCAATATCATTAATAACACATGCAAGTAAATTTTTGCAAAAGATAACTTAAAATGGTTGCAACAGTACCTTGCCAAGGAACTTCCAGAGGTTCAAACTGGATTCAGAAGAGGATGTGAATGAGGGATATAATTGCTGATGTCAGATGGATCTTGGCTGAAAGCAGAGAATACCAGAAAAATGTTTACTTACCTGTGCTTTATTGACTATACAAAGGCTTTTGAGCGTGTGGATCATTACAAACTATGGACAATGTTGAAGGAAATGAATTTTCTAGAACACTTATTCGTGCTTATGAGGAACCTGTAAGTAGATCAAGAGGCAGTTGTTCAAACAGAACAAGGGAACACTGAGTAGTTTAAAATTAGGAAGGGTGTACACTAGGGCTGTATTCTTTCATCATAGTTATTCTATTTGTATGCTGAGCAATTCAAGAAACTGGATTATATGAAGAAAAATGTGGCATCAGGATTGAAGGGGGACTCATTAACAACCTGTGATATGCTGATGACACAACCTTGCATGCTGAAAGCGAAGAGAACTTAAAATACTTACTGATGAAGATCAAAGATAACAGATTTCAGTATGGGTTGCACCTCACTGCAAAGAAAACAAAAATCCTTTCAACTGGACCAAGAAATAACATCCATATAAATGGAAAAAAGATTGAATTTGCCAAAAACTTCCTTGTGTTTGGATCAACCATCAACACTAATGGAAGTCAAATAATCAAATGATATAGTGCATTAGGAAAATCTACTGCACAAGATCTCTTTAAAGTATTCAAGAGCAAAGATGTAAGTTTGAGGACTAAGGTGTGCCTAATCCAAGCCATGGTATTTTCAATAACCTCATATGTATGTGAAAGTTGGTCGATTAATAAAGAAGACCACAGAAGAATTGATGCATTTGAATTATAGTGTTGGAGGAGAATATTAAAGTACTATGGACCACCAAAAGAGCAAATAAATCTGTGTTGAAAGAAGTACAACCAGAATGCTCCTTAGAAGCCAGGATGGCCAGATGTTGTCTCTCATACTTTGGACATATTATTAGGAAGGACCAGTTCCTTGAGAAGGACATCATGCTTTGTAAAGTGGAGGGTCAGCGAGAAAGAGGAAGGTCCCCAGTGTGATGGATTGGCACAGTGGCAGCAGCAATGGGTTCAAACATAGCAACAAATGTGAGGTTGGTGCAGGACCAGAGTGTTTCGTTCTGTTGTTCATGGGGTCACTATGAGTCAGGACCAACTCAATGGCACCTAAAAACAACAAGAACATATTCAAGGTCATATTTTAGCTCTCATGAACTTATTTTAATTTTCTTCAGCTTTTACCTGGACTTGCATAGGAGCAGTTGAGAGTCTGTTCCACAGTCTGCCCCAGCCTTGTTTTGGCTGATGATATTGAACGTTTCCATTATCCACAGGTGTAGTCAGTTTGATTTCTGTGTATTCCATCTGGTGACGTTTAAGGAAGGTATTGGCAGTGACTAAGTCACTGGTCTTGCAAAATTCTATTATATAATCTCCATCATCATTTTTATCACTAAGGCCATATTTTCCAATTCTTCCTCTTTGTGTCCAACCTTCGCCTTCCAATCACTTCCAAGTAAATAATTGTTGTTGTTAAGTGCTGTTGAGTCAATTCTGACCCATAGTGACCTTGTATAGGGTTTCCAAGGAGCAGCTGGTGAGCTGGAACTGCCGATCTTGTAGTTCAAATGGCTTTGCAGTCTGGCACATTAACCCACAGCGCCACACCAGGACTCCAAGTAAATAATTGTTTCCAAGTAATTAATGATTACGTCCAAGTAAAAATATTTACCTTGAGAATTATGATCTTTTCAGAGCTATCTATATTGGATCAAACTGACCAACAGCAACTTGAAAGATTAGATAGGAACCTTAGGGGCAGTGATTATGTTAATGAGGGAATCACAACTCAGAAAAGGAGAGTGAAAAAGCTTTCACAATTCAAAGAATGCAATCTGTGTCACTAAGTTGTACATGCAAAAAGTATTGAATTGGTTTATGTTTTGTGATGTTCATTCTCAACAACAACAATAAAAGAAATAAAATTTAAAACAGTAAACAAACCAATTTAACTTTAGGAGCATGACTCCAAGGTTAGCAGTTTTTAAAATTTGGTCCAAAGAGACCCTCTGGGCCTCCCCAAGCCCTTTTAGGGGGTTCATGAGGTCTTCGCTTTTTCAACTGCACATCTGGGTGAGACAAATTTTCTTCATGTACTCCAACCAAAACAACATATTGCAGCACACTGGCTGTAGAAGCAGATGTGGGAATCCAGCTGCCTTCTATTAAGCTAGAGATTGAAGAGATTTGCAAAATTGCAAAACAGTGCCATTGTTCATAATAAATTACAATTATTTGTAATAGTTTATTGTTATTTTAAAGGACAAAAGTTTCAATATTTATTTTCTATTATGAACATATATTTCAGTAATATATTACATGTAAAATCTTTTCTATATCAAAAATACTAGTATTTATATTTAATGAATTAATAAAACATTTTTCAGTTTTCACTTCCCAAATAGTAAATATTGATAGCAATAACTCACACAAACAGAAACTCTTTGGTATTCTCAATTATCTTTTGAAAGTGTAAATAGGTCCTAAGGCCAAAATATTTGAAATCTATTGCCCTAGGGTGATCTAAGTATCCCTCCTCAACAGTTGCATAGAATCTTGGGCGTATCTCACCTTTATGCTGGTCCTTTTATTTTTAAATGATCTGCTTAGATACCTCCCATTATCAATACTCGTTATGCCATTAGGTCCTTGAGGAATGTGACTGTGTTCTGTTCAGCTTTCTTTTCACTGAGCAAAACATCCTGCATCTCCTCAAAATATATTTGGAATGGAGGAGTTGTGTTTACTCCCCAGTTTACTGAGAGCCCAAGACAGCTGGGAACTAGCTTCCAGGACAGGTGACTTATCTGTAGGAGTCCCTGGTGGTGCAGATGGCTAAATGCTCAGCTACTCACACTAATGAAAGGTTGACAATCTGAGTCTACCCAGAGGAGTCTCTGGAAAAAGCCATGGCTGTCTACTGTTGAAAGATTACGGTTATTGAAAACTCTATGGAGCTGTTCTATTCTGCAACATACGGAGTCATGATGAGTTGGAATCAACTCAGTGGCAGCTGATTGTTTTTGTTATTTATTTATTTGGACTTATTTAAAGGAGCCCTGAAGGTGGCTATATGATAAGCACTGAACTGCTTGCTGCAAGGTTGGCAACTCAAACCCACCAACCAATTGCTTGCAGGAGAAAGATGAGACTTTCTGCTCCTGTAAATATTTACAGCTTTGAAGCACTATACAGGGGCACTATGAGTCAGAATCTACTCGATGGCAGTGAATTTGGTTTTTGGTTTTGATGATTTAACCCTGACCAGATTACTAACCTCAAGATTGGTGGTTCAAACCCATCTGCCACTTCTCGGAAACCCTATACAGAGCACTATGAGTAGGAACTGACACATCACTTAACAACTACTTTCAGTTACTGAAGTAAGTAGCTTATAGACAGACAACATCCCCCTCACCTGTGGAGTTCCATGATCATGTTCTGGCTTTCCGTGACAGAGTAGAGTAGCTCCATGAGAACACTTCACATTCATGCAGGATCACATCAGAAGAACAGTAATCTTCACTGAGTAATCATGACTCTGAACTCTCAGAAGTGAGATTTGAGAGAACTACAAAACCAGAAAAGCATACATACATGGTGCAGGTTAAGAGAACCATGTATCTGTGTGAACAAATCTCAGTCAACTTTGGAACCTCCAGTGGTATGAAGGAAATGAAGATCATGGTTTGGGTCTCCCGTGTCAGACCAGATTCTACTACATGAACAACTAGCACTGAGGTATAAAAACAGTCATTAAACACATCCATAAACTTGAGGCCACCTTCTGCCCTCTTAGACCTTCCAACAAGCTCCTTGTGTGAACACAGGAGCATTTTAGGGTCACAGAAGTTTTTGTTTCAAACTCTGCTCTGCCTTTTTAGAAACTCAGACAAAGATATTCATCTGAGTAGTGCAAATGGTAAAGCACTGGGTTTCTAGCCCAAACGTCAGTTCAAAACCACTCAGTTTCCTTAGAAGTAAGGCCTGGCAATTTGCTTCTGAAAGTCACAGTCTTGAAAACTCTATGGAGTGCAGTTCAACTCCACACAGAGGAGTGAGAGTCAACTCACTACCATCAAGAAAAGGTCCAAGATAGTCCCTTAAACTCTGCTTTGTTGTTGTTGTTGTTAAGTGCCATTAATTCGGTTCCAACTCAGAGCAACCCTGTTTCCGAAGAGCAGCAGATGAGTTTGAACTGACAATCTTGCAGTTAGCAGAACAGTGCCTGTCCTACAGCACCACATCAGGACTCCATAAACTCTGCTTTGTTAAGTGCTGTTGAGTTGTTCTGACTCATAGTGACCCCTGCAGTATAGTGTTTCCAAGGAGTGGTTTAACCCGACATTGTGGTTTATTCAGTGCATTATCTCGCAGCACAGAAAAATGAATGACTTCTACATACAATTAAAAAAGATGTTTTTGAGTAATTAAACGTGTACTTGCTAATAAAGATCAAAGAACCCAGCCTTCAGTATGGATTACAGCCCAATGTAAAGAACACAAAAATACTCAAACTGACCAATAAATTACATCATAAACAGAAAAGAATGAAGTTGTGAAAGATTTCAGTTTGCTTAGATCCACCACCAACACTTATGGAAGCAACAGTCAAGAAATCAAAAAGCAGTAGTTAATCTTACAGTCCAGGAACAGAGGACCCTAGGACCATCAAGGGAGAAGAGCTTGAGTGGAATGTGGGACCCTATCCAGAGAAGCAGAGACACCAGAGATGGAGGCAGAGATGAGGACATGAAGACAGGGAGCAGCTGAGGACTCTAGACTCATGGAAACAGAAAGGCTAGGTGTTGGTGGCTGGGAGGCAGTCTTGCATAATGTGCCCTTTGGTTATTTAAATGTTATATATTCCTGAGTGTTTTTGTGTACACCCCTTCCCACCCCACCCCCCAAAAAAACCAACAACAACAACAACAAAAAAAAAAACAGAGGGAATAGAAGCAAATATTGTAGAATGATGATGCACGGAGGAGATTGTAATCATTGTAATGAAACACATAAAGCCTATGTTCTCCCAAGTAAACTATTACTCAAGTCATAATAAAAAAAAGAAAGAAAGAAATCAAGAGGCCTATTGCTTTGGGCAAATCTGCTGCAAAAGATGTCTTTAACGTGCTAAAGAGCAAAGATACCAGTTTGAGAACAAAGGCGTTCCTGACCCAAGCCATGATATTTTCAACCATCTCATTGCATGTGAGGAGTCCTGGGGTGGCGCTGTAGGATAAGCACTGGACTCTTAACTGCATGGTTGGCAGTTCAAGCCCACCTAAGAAACCCTATATAGGGTCACTATGAGTCAAAGTCCACTCACTGACATTTAACAACAACAACATAGAAGGCCAAATAAGAATCAATGCATTTGAATTGTGGTGTTGGTGTAGAATACTGAAACATGAACTACCAGAAGAATAAACAAATCTGTCTTGGAAGAAGTGCAGGTATATTGTTCCTTAGAAGTGAGGATGGTGACACTTTGTCTCATGTACTTTGGACATGTTGTCAGGAGGGACTAATCCCTGGAGAAGGACATCATGCTTGGTAAAGTAGAGGGTCTATTGTGCATAGTGTCACTATGAGTCAGAGCTGACTTGGGCAGCATTTACAACAACAGCAACCTCAACTTGCAGGAAAATTCAGCTATCTATAATGATTGTCTTTTGAGTTTTTACAGCACACTTGTACTGAAGGGACAGTGAATCATGCAATAATCGTGATTAGAAGAGATTTATTAAAGTAGGCTTTCTGGAGGAAATCAATTCTCAAATGAACTTTGAAGGCTGAACTGGAGCACTTTGGAAGGACAATACTGTTTGAATATCAGAATGGAACTCCTGGACTAGAAAGGGTCATGTCTTTTACATGTAAAATAAAAAAGTATACTTTATCAGCCTGATTATTGCCCTCAACAAGAAAAATCGTCAGCCTACTTAATCAATTCAGCTGCAGCAGTTGCTATTGATCAAGAAAGTGGCTGAAATGACTTGTTTGGTTCCTTTCTCTTCACAGAGCCTGGCTGCTGGTAAGTAGCTTAAAAATTGAGTAACTGATAGTTTTGGAATTAGACTTGCTCTTTGGGTGGGGACTAGAGAGGTGGACTGTGTTCCATTAGTTGGTGATTGTCTTTTAAGTACAAATGTACATAGTACAAATGTACATATATACAGATTAGAATGAGCAGGGGATCATACACACATGCAACTACTCTCTAATATCATTATAATTCCTTGAAAATATTTTATTGCCAAAAGAATAGTCTCATTTTAAAGTGATAAATCTTCAAATTGAGTCCAATTTTCTTAATTAAATCCTAAAAACTAAACAAAGAAAATTCAGTAACAATGACAATAACAAAGTAAAAGTAGCTACCCTACAATCATATTGGGTTCTCACCCATTAGAGAACTGAATATCTCTGAAAATTTGATGAAAGCTTTGGATTTGCTTGGCAGAAAAATGGAAATACACAACAAAGTCTTCAAACAATTTCTGGGATCCCAGGTTAAGAAGTGGAGGCAGTGGTGGCTCCGTGGTAGAATTCTCCCCCTCCATGTGAGAGACCTGGGTTTGATTCCTGGCCAGTGTACCTCATAGACAGCTACCACCATTCTGTCAGTGAAGGCTTTTGTGTTGCTATGATGTAGAACAAGTTTCAGTGGATGAGCTTCAATTTCAGACTAGGACAGACTAGGGAAAAAGGGCTGGCTAGTTCCAGAAAAAAAAAAAAAGAAAAGAAAACCCTCTGAATGACAACTGCCTGATCTGCAACCAATCACGAGGATGGCCCAGGTACAGGCATTGTTTCATTCCATTATGCATGGGGTTACCATGAATGTGAAGGAGCTTTGGTAGCGTAGTGGTTACGAATCGGACTGCGAACCTTAAGGTCAGCGGTTTGAAACTACCAGCCGCTCCGCGGGAGAAAGATGAGGCTTTCTACTCCCGTAAGGATTTACACCCTCGGAAACCCTGTACAGGGTCGCTATGGGTCGGAATCGACTCGACGGCACTTAACAACAACAACAACCATGAATGTGGTTCTAGCGTAATAGTTCAATAGTAGCTAACAACAACAGGTAAAGAAACGTGGTTCTATTTCACTCTTAAGTGTTCAGTTTATCTCAGTTGGAAAGAATGAAAGTAGAATGCAGTTTTCAGGATGACAAAAAGTGGAAATGCAGCAATTTTGTTTTTTAAAAAAAACTATTTTGTAGATTATTTTAATTGTTGGCTTTGTTAACACCGTCGCTGCTATGTGCTGTTGAGTCGGTTCTGACTTACAGCGACCCTGTATTGGTTTTCTGAGGCTGTACATCTTTGCAGGAGTAGAAAGCCTCGTCTTTCTCCTGTAGAGTGGCTGGTAAATTCGAACCATCGATCTTGTGGTTCACAGTCCAGTGCTTATCATATGCCACCACCACGTGCTCATTCATACCATTGTTGTTGTTAAGTGTTGTTGTATTGGTTCCAACTCATAAGGCTTCCAAGGAATGGCTGGTGGATTTGAACTGCCAGCTTTGCAGTTAGCAGTCCAGTGCTTATCCTACAACAGCATACCAGGACTCCATACATACCACTGATGGTGGTGGTTATGTACGTGGAGTCTCTTCCAACTCATTGCCACCCTGTATAGGGTTTCCAAAGCTTTGACAGGAGCTAAAAACCTTATCTTTCTCTCAAAGAACTACTGGTAGCAATTCTTACTGCTGACCTTGAGGCTAGCAGTCCAATTCATAATGCACTACACTATCAGGGCTCCTTAGTCATACCATTATTGTTGTTAAGTGCCATCGAGTGGCTTTTGACTCACATATAGGGTTTCCGAAGAGCGACTGCTGAGTTGGAACCACCGACCTTGAGTTCAAACCGACGTCGCAGTTGATACATTGTTCTGCAGTGCCACACCAGGAATCCAGGAGGTGCCATATTCATATAACTTATTGAAAACAGCTAATAACTAACCATGGAGTGAGAGAGGAGAGCAGGAGGGAGAACAGGAGTGAGACAGACTGAAAGACAGAGAAAGAATTTGAGAGAGACCGAAAATTATATCTGATTTAATAAGCTTAAATTTTTGTTGACCTCTCAACAAAATCTCTTAAGTATCAAACAATTGGGAGGGTGAACTGACCTAACTGCTTTTGCTGAAGACAGATAGAAGTTCATCTCGTCTCCTCCAGTGCAATAATTTAACTCCTTACCATGCACCTACTATGTTCACAAGCCTTTTATATACAGGGAAGAGCAGGCGTGGCAAATTGGAATAAAATAAAATCCCTCCCTTAAAAGAAAGTGCTATCTACTACAGTGGAATCAAAACTTTGCAGAAGAAAGCATGCCTTTTAGCCTTCCTCAGACCAGTCTTAGCAATTAGTGTGCCTGGGTATTCCCTTTAAGCACTTCATTGCTAATGAAGTAGGAATAATGCTTTTTATGTTGAAATTCTGAAATGATTGCATTTATCTTTGGAAGTACTGCTTAGTGAATTAGTACAAACTGTTTGTTCAAAGGCAAATTAAATTCAAATGGGTGGATGCAGCTAATCTCCATGTTCAGACCTCAAAAGCAAATAAAGCTGAAGGCAGAGAGAAAATAAAAATGACCTGGCTTTTCCCTGCCGCATTGCAAGGTTCTGAAGGAGCTGCTTTCATGGAGCAGTGGTTTGTCATCTCTGCTTCCTCTGTGGGGGAAGAGCTGCAGCTGAAGATGAGGATTATGCATTTAGAAAGTCCAATTAAAAGGTTTTCTTCTTCGGGAATACTTATCATGGAGGAACACTGGGGAAGTGATGTCAAGACTAATTGAGGGTTAACGCCAGATCTGTAATGATTAGGGATACTTGAAGCACAACAATCACGAACACTTTCTCTTCAAGACCTTGCACACAGAAAAAGCAAAATCAAGAGCACAGAAGCAAAGCCCATTTTCGAGTTAAACCATCAAAGGGTCTGAAAGATTCTCTGCAGATTGCCAAAGGGTTGCCCCGTAAGTGGGCTTGCATCTTCAGATCCGCATCCAAATAAATCACACATTTCACCTCTTTGTGGGTGATGCTGGAACAGGGAGAGAATGTTCCAATCATTTATGAACTGTCAGGGTATAGAATCTGTTCTTAAATAAATGTTTAGTAAACATCCAGATAATTTTGCCTGAACCCTTACAAGATGCAAAACCTGTAGGGGAAATGGATTTCTGGTTAGGTTTTAAGTGAAATCACAAAACCAAACACACTTAATCAAGATGTGAGTGACAGCTCATCGCTCATCGTTATGATCCATTGGTGGGGCTGCAATTTCTTTTCCACCCGTGGTGGCGTTTGGTTCTTTTCCCATTTCCCCCACCTGGAAGTTGTCAGGTCATTTCTCTTTCCTTCATGCTCTAATAGATCTCACTCTCAAGATCTCACACAATGACCAGCTCTGCACTGCTGTGCTTAGGGTTAGCAAAACAGTAGTAAAGCGCTTGCAAACTGAGAACACTCATTTCATCTAAAGAAAAATGAGAATTTTAAGATGCTTATCACACCCAGCTTTTTTAAAAAAACAAACTCTTTCTTCCCCATAGAATCAATCTTTGGTCTCAAGGCTATTCATAGTATTTCAATTTGCTTTGTTGTGATGTAGTTTACTGGAATGAGGTTATTCTTCAAAGAACTGAAGAAGTGGAAAGATTAGGGCCCTTATTTATATCTGCGTACTATAGCCAAAGCTTTCTTGGATTGGGACATTGTGTGTGATGTCCTTTGGTTGTGTGAAAATGAACTTCTCATCTTGAGCGAAATCTTGAAAAACATCTTCCCAATTGTGATATTGGTGATGAGAAATCGTTAGGTGGCCAGGAGTAGAAAACCCCCCACAGCTGTTGCCGACATATTCTTTTAAATTGCCACCTTAAAGCTATTGAAAACTGTTTTAGATTCACCTGTAAAGTGAACTGGAGTGGTTTTGCTTTTGTATTTTTGGTTTAAATGTGTGGGTAAGTCTCTGGCTTCAAATATGTGGAGGAGAGTTTCTATGCTTAGGGTCACCCTTGGATTTATACCATCTTTTTCCTCTTATCTTTACACCTTTTCTTTCACCATTGATAATTTTAAGAGTTTTCTCCTATCATAGGTCTGCATGTTCACAGAAAGGCAGTGAGGAATTAACTCATATTCCAGACAAAGAGCAAATCTACTCGAGTGACAGTTAATCCTATGTAATGTCAAATTTTTACTATGTTTGACAGCTCAGACAGTGACTTAGAAGCTCACCCTCAGAGACTGTCCATTTAAAATGGAAGTAGGAAGCCTGACAGGAGAACTTATTGAGAGCTGGAGATTTGCTCCTGATGAGCAAGAATATCTTTAATCAAATCTTTGGCTTTATGTATACAACCCTGCATTGGCACCAATCCAAAAGATAAACATATTATGAAGAACCCAAAAGAAAGCTTCACATTTATTGTGTGGCTTATGTTGTTTTTTTTTTTTTTTTGGAAACCTTGGCATTTTACCTTTAATACTCTATGCCCTTCTGAAGTCACTGTTGTTGTTGTTATTAGGTATTGTGGAATGACCCTATGTACAACAGAATGAAACACTACTCAGTCCTGTGCCATCTTTCCAGTTGTTGTTATGTTTGAGCCCATTCTTGATGCCAATGTGTCAATCCATCCCAGTAAGGGTCTTTTTCTTTTTCACTGACTCTTATTTTACCAATCATATCCTTCTCCTGACAATGTGTCCATTGTATAAGAAATAAAGTCTTGTCAAGGAGCAGTCTGGCTGCACTTCTTCAAAACAAATTGGTTCGTTTTTCTGGCAGTCCATGGTATTTTCACTATTCTTTACCAACATCGTAATTCTAAAGCAAAAGTTCTTGCCCACCAGCTTTTGCATGCATATGTGGGGATTGAAAATACCATGGCTTGGGGCAGGTGCGCACCTTACTTCTCAAAATGACATCTTTACATTTTAACACTTTAACATTTTAAAGAAGTCTCATGCAACAGATTTGCCTAATGCAATATGTTATTTGATAATTCTTGACTATTGCTTCCATGAGTGTTGATTGTGGATCCAAATAAAATGAAATATATAACAATTCTATCTTTTAAAGTTTATCATAATGTTATTTATTGGTCCAGTTGTGAGGACTTTTGTTTTCTTTACATTGAGATGAAATCTATACTGAAGACTGTAGTCTTTGATCTTCATTCATAAGTACTTCAAGTCCTCTAGGCTTCCAGCAATTGCAGGTGTTGAAGAATCTTCCTCCAACACTAATGTCACATTCTCCTTCATACAGTCTAGTTCCTCAAATTATTTACTCAGCATACAGATTGAATAAATATGGCTAAAGGATACAGCCCTGGTGTATACCTTTCCTGATTTTAAACTATTCAGTATCTCCTTGCTCTGTTCTGATGACCTTCTCTTGATCTATGTACAGGATTCTCATGAGCACAAGTAAGTGTTCTGAAATATCCATTCTTCAAACTGTTATCCACAATTTTTTAATCCACATAGTCGAATACCTTTACATAGTAAAAAAACCCACAAGTAAACATATTTCTGGTATTCTTTGCTTTCAGCCATGATCAATCTGACATGAGTAATGATAATCCTTTGTTCCACGTCCTCTTCTGAATCTGGCTTGAATTTCCGGTAGCTCTTTGTGTTGATGTAACGCTGCAAATGTTTTGAATTTATCATCAGCAAAATTTTACTTGCATGTGGTATAAATGATATTGTTCTATGATTTCTGCATTCCATTGGGTCACTTTTCTTTGGAATGAGAACAAATGATGGGTCTCTTCCAATCAGTTGACCAGGTAGCTGTCTTCTAAATTTCTTGGCAAAGATAAATGAGTGCCTCTAACTCTGGAATACAAAGGTTGGGAGCAAAGAGGAAGGACCAGTAGTTGAAAAATATGGCCTTGGTGATAGAAATGATGCTGGAGAACGAGTGATAGATTTCTGCAAAACCAATGATTTGTTTATTTCAAATACCTTCTTTAGACAGCATAACAGACGACTATACACATGGACCTCACCAGATGGAACACATAGAAATCAAATTGACTACATCTGGAAAGATGAAGAGAAGATGGAAAGAGACGATGGAAAAGCTCCTTATCATCAGTGAAAACAAGGCCAGGGGCAGACTGTGGAACAGACCATCAATTACTCATATGCAAATTCAAACTGAAGATGAAGAAAATGAAAACAAGTCCACAAGAGCCAAAATATAACCTTGAATTTATCCCACCTGAATTTAGAGATCA
>NW_006408952.1:409415-414254 GCF_000296735.1 Chrysochloris asiatica
AAACTTCATCTCTCATACTTTGGACATATTGTCAGGAGTGAACAGTCGCTGGAGAAGGATATCATGCTTGGTAAGATGGAGGGTCGAAGAAAAAGAGGAAGACCCCCAACAAGATGGATTGGCCAGGTGGCAGCATTGATGGATTCAAGTGTGGCAGCGGTAGTGAGGTTGGCCCAGGATCGGATATTGTTTCGTTCTGTGGTCGCTGAGTTGGTTCCGACTCGATGGCACCTGACAACAACAACTACAACTCTGCATCTGTTTGCTAAAACATTTTCATTTGTATTCCATCAATTCTTGAAACCTTGTTTTTGCCAGTGCCTTCTGTGCAGTTCAGACTTCCTTCTTCAATACCATCAATTCTTGATCATATGCTATCTCTTGAAATGGCTGAATGTTGACCAATTCTTTTTGATACAGTGACAGTATACTCCTTCCATCTTCTTTTGATGCTTTCTGCATCATTCAATATTTTGCCCATAGAATCCTTCAGTATTTCAAGTTAAGTCTTGACATTTTTCTTCAGTACTTTTATCTCGAGAAATGCAGAGCATGTTCTTCCCTTTTAGTTTTCTAACTCCAGGTATTGGCACATTTCATTATAATACTTGGCTTTCCTCAAACTGCCCTTTGAAATTTTCTGTTCAGTTTTTTTACTTTATTATTTCTTCTAGTTACTTTAGCTTCTCTACATCCAAGAACAAATGTCAGAGTCCCTTTTGATATCTACTTTGGTCTTTTCTTTTTTCCTTTCTTTTTAAATGATCTTTTGTTTTCTTTATGTATGTTGTTCTTGATGTCATCCCACAACTCCTTTGGTCTTGGATCATTAATATCTGATGCATCAAATCTGTTCTTGAGATTGTCTCAAAATTCAAGTGGGATATACTGAAGGTCATAGTTTGGCTTTTATGGACTTGTTTTAATTTTCTTCTGCTTCAGTCTGAATTGCATATGAGCAATTGATGGTCTGTTTCACAGTGAGCTCCTAGCCTTGTTTTGGCTGATGTTGATCTTCTCCATTGTCTCTTTCCACAGATCTGTTACTGTTGTTGCTGTTATGTCCTGTCACGTTGGTTCTGACTCATAGTGACCTTGCATAGTGGCTTATAGTGGCTAGTGGTTTTGAACTGCCATCCTTGCAGCCAGCATAGTTAACAGTCCAGTGCTTGTCATACAGTGATTTAATTCCTCTGTGTTCCATCTGGCAAGGTCCACATGTATAGTTGCCATTTATGTTGTTAAAAAAAAAGGTATTTGCAAGGAATAAGTCATTGGTCTTGCAAAATTCTATCATGCAATCTCCAGCATCATTTCTATTACCATAATCATATTTTCCAACTACTGATTCTTCCTCTTCCAGCATTTGCATTCCAATCACCATTAATTATTAATGCATCTTGATTGTATGTTTGATTAATTTCAGACTGAAGAAGTTGACTGTTGTTGTTGTTTAGTACCTTCGAGTCAGTTCTGATTCCTAGTGATCCTATATACCATAGAATGAAACACTGCCTGGACCTGTACATCCTAAAATTGCTGTTATGCTTGAGCCCGTTGTTGTTGCCACTGTGCCAGTCCATCTCGTTGGGGGTCTTCTTTTTCTCTGATCATCCACTTTACCAAGCATGATGTTCTTCTCCAAGAACTGATCACTCCTGATAATATGTCCAAAGTATGACAAAACCAAAGTCTGGGCATCTTCTAAGAAACATCTGGTTGTAGTCCTTCCAGCACATATTTATTTGCTCTTTTGGAAGTCCATAGTAACATTAATTTTCTTCTCCAACAGCATTATTCAATTGCATCAATTCTTCTATGGTCTTCCTTATTCACTGTCCAATTTTCACATGCATCTGAGTCAACTGAAAATAATGGCTTAGGTCAAGCACACTTTAATCTTCAAACTGACATCTTTGATCTTGAACATTTGTTGTTCTTGTGCAGATTTGTCTAATGAAATATATCATTTGATTTCTGGACTGCTGCTTCCATGAGTGTTGATGGTTGATCTAAGAGAAAGGAAGTCTTTAACAACCTCAATCTTTTCTCCAATGATCATGATGCTATATGTAGTGAGGATTTTTGTTTTCTTTGTATTGAGGTGCAAATCAGTAAGTATTTTAAGTCTTCTTCGCTTTCAGCAAGCAAGGTTGTATCATCTGCAATGATGAGTCTTCCTCCACTTCTGATGCCACATTCTTCTTCTTATAATCTAGCTTCTCAAATTACTTGCTCAGTATACAGATTGAATAAGTATGGTGAAAGAATAAATCCCTAGTGCACAACTTTCCTCATTTAAAATTATTCAGTGTCCTGGTGTGGCACTGCAAGATAATGCACTGGATCGCAAAGTCAGTTTGAACTGCAAGGTTGGTAGTTCAAGCCCACAAACTACTCCTCAGAAATCCTATGTGGGTCACTATGGGTCAGAAGCAACTCCACAACACTTAACAATAACAACAACAAATCTTCCTTGGTTCTGTTCGAACGACTGCCACTTAGTATATATAGAGGTTCCTCATGAACACAAGTGTTCCAGAATATTTATTCTCTGCAATGTTGTCCATAGCTTGTCATGATCCACACAGTCGAAAACCTTTGCAAAGTCAATAAAGCACAGGCAAATATCTTTCTGGCATTCTCTGCTTTCAGCCCAGATCCATCTGATGTCAGCAATGATATCTCTTATACCACTTCCTTGTCTGACTCTGGCTAGAATCTCTGGAAATTTCCTGTCAATGTACTGATGCAGCCATTTTTAATTATCTTGAGCAAAATTTTACTTGTGTGTGATAGTGATGATATTGTCCAATGATTTCCACATTCCACCTCTCTTTAGAATGTGAACAAATATGAATCTCTTCAAATCAGCTGGCCAGGTAGCTGTCTTCCAAATTTCTTGCCATAGATAACTGAGTGCCTCCAATGCTGCATCAGTTTGATAAAAGTTTTAATTTGAATTCCATCAATTCATAGTGTCTTTCTTATTCTTTACCAATGTCTTCAGCACACATTGGACTTCTTCCTTTAGTACCATTGACTCTTGATCATCTGCTACTTCTTGAAATAGTTGAATAGTGACCATTTTTCTTTGTAGGGTAACTTTGTGTGTTCCTTCCATCTTCTTTTGATTCTTCCTGCCTCATTCAATATTTTGCCTGTAGAATCCTTCAATGTTGCAATCAAGGCTTAAATTTTTTCTTCAATTCCTGCAGTTTGAGAAATGCTAAGCATGGTTTTCTAATTCGAGGTCTTGGCACATTTCATTATATTTGCCTTTGTCGTCTTGAGCTGCCTTTGAAGTCTATTCAACTCTTTTGCATCCTCATTTCTTCCATTTGCTTTAGCAATTCTACTCTGGAAAGCAAGTTTCAGAGTCTTTTTTGATGTTCATTTTGGTCTTTTCTTTCTTCCTTGGCTTCTTAATGACCTTTTGATTTCTTTCTGTATATGTTCTTGATGTCATTTCACAACACTTCTGGTTTTCGGTCATGAGTATCTAAAATAACAAATCTGTTCTTGTTGTTGTTGATGTTAGGTGCCATTGAGTCAGTACCAACCCATAGCGACCTTATGCACAGCAGAACAAAACACTGCCCGATCCTGGGCCAACCTCACTACTGTGGCCACGCTTGAGTCCACCGATGCTGCCCCTTGTCCAGTCCATCTCGTTGGGGGTCTTCTTCTTTTTCTCTGACCCACCACCTTACCAAACATGATATCCTTCTCCAGTGGTCCCTCCTGACAATATGTCCAAAGTATGAGAGATGAAGTGGCCATCCTGGCCTCTAAGGAGCACTTGGCACTCTTCCAAAATGGATCTATTGGTTCTTTTGGTAGCTCATGGCACCTTCAATACTTCCTTCCAACACCACAACTAAAAGGCATCAATTCTTCTACAGTCTTCCTTATTCACTGTCCAGCTTTCACATGCATATGAAGTTATTGAAAATACCATGGTTTGGGTCAGGTACACCTTAGCCCTCAAGCTGACATCTTTGCTCTTCAACACTTCAAAAAGGTCTTGTGTAGCAATACAACCTTGCTGCACACCTTTTTTTTCATTTTAAAACATTCAGTGTTCCCATGTTCTGTTCGAAAAACTGCTTCTTGGTCCAGGTACAGATTCCTCATGAGAACAATTAAATGTTCTGAAATACTCATACTTCACAATGTTGTCCATAGCTTGTCATGATCCACACAATCGAAAGCCTTTGTGTAGTCACTAAAGCACAGGTAAACATCTTTCTGATATTCTCTGCTTTCAGCCAAGATCCCTTGAATATCAGCAATGATGTCCCTCTTTCCACAGCCTCTTCTGAATATGGCTTGAACCTCTGGAAGTTCTCTGTCAATGTATGATTGTAACCATTTCTGTATTACCTTTAGCAAACACTTTACTCACATGGGATATCAAAGAGAATGTCTGATGATTTCCGCATTCCATTGGGTCACCTCTCTTTGGAATGGGCACAAATATGGATCTCTTGCAATCAGTTGGCCAGATAGTTGTCTTCCACATTTCTTGACAGAGATGAGTGAGTGCTTCCTGTGCCGCCTCACTTTCTTGGAAGATTTCAATTTTTATTCCATCAATTCCTGTTGCCTTGTTCTTTTCAATTCCTTCAATGCACCTTGGACTTCCTCCTTCAGTATCATTGGCTCTTAATCATTTGTTGCCTCTTGAAATGGTTGAACATTAACCATTTCCTTTTGCTACAGTGACTGTGCATTCCTTCTATCTTCTCTTGATGCTTTCTGCATCATTCAATAATTTGCCCAGAGAATCTTTCAATAACATAAGTCAAGGCTTGAATTTTTTCTTCAGTTCTCCCA
>NW_006408952.1:414879-425352 GCF_000296735.1 Chrysochloris asiatica
TCCTCTTTGCTCCCAACCTTTGCATTCCAATCACCAGTAATGATCAATACATCTTGATTGCATGTTTGATCAATTTCAGATTGAAGAAGTTGGTAGATGTTCTTGAGATGATCTCTAAATTCAGGTGGGATATATTCCAGGCCATAGTTTGGTACTTGCAGACTTGCTTTAATTTTATTCAGCAATTGATATGCATATGAGCAATTGATGGTCTGTTCCACAGTCTGCTCTTGGCCTTGTTTCAGCTGACAATATGGAGGTTTCCCACCATCTCTTTCCACAGATGTAGTCAATTTGATTTCTGTGTATTCCTTCTGGTGAAGTCCATGCATACAATCATCTTTTATGTTGTTTAAAAAAGGCATTTGCAATGAAAAAGTCATTGATCCTGCAAAATTCTATCATGCAATCCCCAGCTTCATTTCTGTCATCAAGGCCGTATTTTCCACTACTGACCTTCTTCTTTGTTTTCAATCTTTGTATTCCAATTATCCGTAATTATCAATACATCTTGATTGCATGTTTGATCAGTTTCAGACTGAGGAAACTGGTAGAATTCTCAATTTTGTCATCACTACCTTTAGTGGTTATTGCATAGATTTGAACAATAGGGATATCAACTGGTCTTCCTTGTATGTATATTATTCTATCACAGACAGTAGTTATTATACTTCAAGATAGATCTTGAAATGTTATTTTTGATGATAACTATGATGCCATTCCTCTTCAATTTGTCATTCCCAGCATAGTAACAATGTGATTGTCAGATTCAAAATGGCCAATACCAGTCCATTTCAGCTCACTAATGCCTAGGATATTGATGTTTATGTGTTCCCTTTCATTTCTGACAACTTACAATTTTCTTAGATTCATACTTTGTACATACCATGTTCTAATTATTAGTGGATGTTTCAAGATGTTGCTCCTCGTTTAGAGTTTTGCCCCATCAGCAAGTAAAGGTCCCGATGGGCTTTACTCCATTTATGTAATCAAGATCAAATCTACATCAAGGAGAGAGCACTTCTTCAGTTATATTTTGAGTGTCTTCCATCCTGAGGAGCTCATTGTCCAGCAATACATCTGACAATATTCTGGTGCTATTCATCATGCTTCAATATTCAATAATCATTGCTATCTGACAGTGTTTCACTGCTATACATAAGATTTTCAGTGGCTAAACATTCAGAAGTAGTCCATCTTGCCTTCTTCTGAGCCTGTGTTAGTCTGGAAGCTTAGCTGAAATCTCTCCACAACAAGTGACCCAGCATTCAAACTACCATTGGCACAGCTTCTGGCATCATTAGCAACATTGCAAGCCAATAGTGTGACAGACAGACGAGTGGTTGGAGAAGTTGGTAGAATTCTTTAATTTCCTTATCATTGGCTTTAGAGATTGGTGTATACATTTAAATAATAGTGTTACTAACTGATCTTCCTTGTAAGCATATTATCCTATGTCTGAAGACAGTGTTGTACTTCAAGATAAATCTCGAAATGCTCTTTTTGACAATGAATGAAATGTCATTCTTCAATTTTTCATTCCCATCATAGGAAACCATACAAGTGTTTGATTCAAAATTGCCAATACCCGTCCACCTCAACTCACTGGTGGTGGTGGTGACTTTATGCCGTGGAGTCAATTCCGACTCACAGCGACCCTGTACAGGGTTTCTGAAGCTGTAAATCTTTACGGGAGCAGAAAGCCTCATCTTTCTCCTAGAGAACTGCTGGTAGTTTCGAACTGTGAACCTTGTGGTTCACAGCCCGATTCAAAACTACTATGTTACCAGAGCTCCTTTGCCTAGAACTCACTAACGTCTAGTAGATTAATCTTTATGTATGCCATATAATTTTTGATGACTTCCAAATTTCCTAGATTCATACTTCATACATTTCCTATTCCCATTATTAATGGATGGTTACAACTATTTCTTGTCATTGTGAGTGATGCCCCATTAGTCAATGAACATCCTGAAAGCTTTGCTCTATCCACATTATTAAGGTCAGATGTGGTGCTGCAGGCTTAGCACTGGACTTCTAACAGAAAAGCTCAGCAGTTCAAATTCACTCGCCATTCTTTGGAAACCCTATTGCAGGGGTCAGGAACTTTTTTTCTGCCAAAGTTTATAGCATAATTCGTGGGACATACAAAATATTCATGGAATCAAGCGTGACAACAGTATTGAGGTTCGCCCAGGATTGGGCAGTGTTTCATTCTGCTATGCATAAGGTTGCTATGAGTCGGTACCGACTCGATGGCACCTAACAACAACAACAACAAAATATTCAACTTAAAAATTAGCCTACTGTATTTGGTTAAACAATTATTAACCCATCTCTATTGTGATGGCTGGAACTTTGATTGCCTTGGCAGGACCAATCCAAATGATTTGGGCCAGATATTAACCACCCCTGTTATACAGGGTTAGTATGCGTTGTAACCAACTCTACAGCACTTAACAACAACAACTACCACCACTTTGAGGGGGCAGTTCTTCTCCAGTCATATCTGGAGTGCATTTTTACCTGAGGGGCTTATCTTTTTGTAGTGTATCAGGCCATGTTCAGCTGCTTTTTATAAGGCTTCAGTGACTGACCTTTCCAAAGTGGTCTGCCTCTCTTTCTTCCTAATCTGTCTTAGTCTGAAAGCTCTGCTGAAATCTGCCACCTGCTGAATGAAACCTGCTGGTTTTAAAAATACTGTTGGTATATCTTTCAGCATCACAGCAACATACAAGGCATCAAAATATGACAATCTGACAGATGAATAGTGTGAAATCACTGTAAAATATTTATTTTCCTGAAAGGCAAAAACCCATAATTTCATAATCAAAGTATCATTCATTTAATCATTCAACAAGTGTTTGGTGAGTGTCTATTATGTGTGAGGTTCTCTGCAGCACTCGGGAAAGTCTGGTTTTAGCAGTGCATCCATGATGCAGGTCAGGTTAGCTGAGAAGTATCCTCTGAGATGGATATTACATTGCAGGAAGTTACTGAGGCGTGCCCTTAACATCAAAATTTCTGGAAGAAGGGAAGAAAATTAGGCAGAGGATGGCATTGGGTTTTGATATGTTTTAGTGGGGTATCAGCCAACCCTTTGGGGAGCTCTGAAATTAGAATGAGCCTTCAGAGTTGCCCCAAGTTGGGGCAATGGGTCTAGGCCCTTGTACCACTCTTCAGTCAATACTGGATGTAGTCATTGGGAAAAGGGTGAGACCCTGGGGAAGGGGCTGTCTCCAGTGGAGGCAGCATTGCCAACAACTGAGAGAATAAGACTGTTAATCTTAAAGGGTGATCAGGACATCACATCACAGTGTCCACTACAACCTGAAAAGTGTACTTTCAGAGAGGTTCTCTATAGAAAATCTTGACTCAACTCATTTGAGCAATAAAAAATTCCTTATTTCCTAGAGTATGACATCCAGAGAAATGGCAGACTCCAAGATTAGTTAGTGGCTCAACAGCATCTGCAAGGACCTTCCAATCTTTCTGTTCTATCAATCTGAGGGGTCAGGTTTGTTTTACAGACTTCTTCCTCTTATTGTCACAAGATGACTCCAGTAGGTCTTAGTGTTACTATGGAAAAATAAGTCATTTCTGCTAGTGCAGTCTTTCTACTGTTGAGGAATATCTGTTCTTCATTAGACTTCCTCCACATCTCATTGGCCATTGTGTGACATTCCTATCTCTAAATTAATAATTGACCAAGTGAATAAGATTACTATGATTATCTTAAGCCAACCAGGGCCCATATCTTCTGTGAGGTCCACAGTCCCTAAAGGATGTTACTGCTGGGAGGATGCTTGGATACCTAATAAACCAAGGCATTCTAGCAAGAAAGGAAGGCTAGGAATGGACTATAGAGTCCTGGGTTAATTCACTGGATTGCAAAGTTGGTTTGAATCACAAGGTCAGCTGTTCAAGCTCACCAGCTGCTTCTCAGAAACTATGGGTTGGAATCGACTTGACAGCACTTAACAACAACAAACAACAATGGGGAAGCTGGGCTGCTAATCTCAAGGTCAGCAGTTCAAAACTACCAGCAGTTCCATGGGAGAAAGATGAGGCTGTCTGCTCCCATAAAGAATTATAGCCTCAGAAACCTTATACAGGGTTGCTATGAGTCGGAACTGACTCCACAACACATAGCCACCACCACCAGTGGGGGGCTAACATCAATGTTTGCAATGAGGAATTTTTAAAAAATGTTAGTACCTAGTAGCTTAGTGGTTACAAATTGGGCTGCTAATCTCAGGGTCAGCAGTACGAAAATACCAACTGTTCTTCGGGAGAAAGATGAGGCTTTCTGCTCCCATAAAGATTTACAGCCTTGGAAACCCTGTACAGGGTCACTATGAGTCAGAACCAACTTCAGGGCACATAACCACCACCACCACCAGAGCTCACTGCTAGACATTCTGATTCAGTTGGTCCTAGTGGGTTCCCAACATGAGAAATTTTAATGTGCCCTTGTTTACTTTAGCTCAAGAGAAATATGAGGCTTTCTGTTCCTGCAAATAATTATGACCTTGGAAACCCTAAACAAGGCCACTATGAGTTAGAATTGACTTAATGGCACTTGCCAACAACATTCACTCTGCAGTGCAGTTAGGATTGAGATTGTTGATCTAGTGGGTGAAGATTGCCTATTAAACTAGTAAGTTTGAAACTAAGAGAAGTAAAGGATGCCAGAGAAGCTTTGGACAGATTGCCTGGGCCAGTGGAGTCAAGAAGAAGTGATGCTTGAAAGAGTCAAGTCAGTCACAACTGGGAAAGAGTGTCATAGACAGAGGGGACATAGAGGTTATGGTGAAGTTGAGGAATAGGACAAAGTTCAATATAGCTAGTGTACAAAAGTCTACTTCTGACCTTGAGATAACAATGTTTTTACTCAAATATGTACACCAATGAGGTTAGATGCTCAGTATCCTCTAAGTTTACTTCTCCCCTGTGACCTTTCTTGGTAGGCTGAGTGAGTGGCATTTTATACTTAGAGAGATCAGAGTTTCAGAACTGAGTTTGAAACCTCCCTGTGTTCAGTACAATCAGTGTAGCTTTGGGGAGGTACAATGGTCCCTCAGAACATCAATCTTCACTTTTGCAAAAGAGAGGCTATAAAATGACTCCAAAGAGCTATTGTGAGATCCTACGGAGTCTCTGCATTACATAAGATCATAGGTGGGATCCTCAACTCCATCCAGAATCTTCTGAGGTAGGATATTTCCACTTGAAAGGACAAGCAGACCAGCTTGGAGCAGCTAGAAGAACAGAAGCTACTTCTTGAAAGAAAGACCAACAGGAAAAATACAAAACAATAAAGGCTGTCCAACTGATTACTACAAGAATAAGCAAGTTGCTCACCCAGGAGACATCAAGGCAAGTGGTCTGTCCCCTTAGGGCAAACCCCCTTCCAAGACTAAGACTCAATGGGAATACATGCTCTGATTGGTGACCACATCCGACACCGATAAGGGGAAGTGTGGGAAAAACAGCAATGAAGCTGCAAGCTAAGCCCTACAACATTCAATAGATTCCTGTGAACCCTGGTGGAGACCTGGTTGGCTAGCAGTGTGGCAAGACCTGTGGACTCTTGGGCCCAGAATCAGTGACATAGTCACAGAAGACTAGAGTGGAGAGTGAAGTGTCCAGCTGATAAGAAGACAGGGCATACGTACAAGAACACCCACATTTGCAGAGAATACCCACTTGACCTGGCTTCAATGACTGGATGATCAGAGCTCAACTAGAAGAAGAAAGAAGAGGAAAAAAAGACTAATCTGATACAAGTTGATGAACTTGACCTACGCCCATGGATGCAGTAGCTCAAAAGAGGGAACAAATCTTCACACCGAGGCTCATTCCCACTCTCTCCATACACAGAGTAGACAGGGATGGGCAACTTGGGAATTGGCTACCCAAAGTGGGGGGAGCTACAAAGGTAAGAAGTGACTGGCGTACAAGATTTCAAGAGGGAGCCTAGATCCAGAAGGTACAGAGAAAGGTAGAATCTTCACTGAGTAGTATCCAATCTTTCTGGGTGGGGCTGATGAAAGGAGATACACATAGGTCTCTTGTGGTACAATAGTGAATAATTACTATCAGGACTGATTGTGAGAGTTGGAAATGTAAAGGTGGACATTTTGTAGCAAAAGGAGGGGAGCGACTGACTTTGCAATTCAGGAGTGGAGGTCCCTGGAACCATCAAGGAAGAAACGGAGAATGCGGGACCCTACCCAGAGAAGCAGTGACGCCAGAGATGGAGGCAGACATGATGATGTGGCGAGATGGAGCAGCTGAGGACTCTAGGCCCAGAGAGGGAGAGGGGCTGTGTGCTGACAACCAGGGGTCAGGCTTGTAGGGTATACCCTTTGGTTGTTTGATGATGCATGGAGGGGATTGTAACCATGGCAATGAAACAATATACGATAGGATGAATGAAAAGCTAATGTTCTCCCATGTAAACTATTACATAATTCACAATAAAACATTTTTAAAAAGGGCTATGTGAGAATTAAATGAGAAAATTATGTAAACAGCATATATTAATATGATGATGAGTTATGAATTTCTGTTCTCATTACCATCTCTCTCTAGAGCACCCCAAACTCCAGACCAGAATATCCAGCTACCTACCTAACATCTCTACTTGCATGTCGAGGGAACATCTCAAACCTATCATGTTTATGACTGAGCTCTTCACATGACTCTCCAAACCAGCTCTTCTCCATTCTTCCCCAGAGCACTTCATGGCATCTCCATTCTTGGTATTATCCTTTACTCCTACCTTTCTCTTCAACATCCAGTCTTCCTGTCCAACAGTCAACAAATACTGCCACATTACTTTCAAAATATATCTGGAATTTGACCACTTCTCATTACCCTCCACCACTGTCCTGGCTCAAACCATAATCCTACCTTACTTGGATTGTTACAGCAATTTCCTTACTGGTCTACCTGCTGCTATCCTCCTCTGTAGTCTTTCTTCAACGTAATGCTCAGACACTGTTAAAATGTAAGACAGGTTACATTCCTCCTTTGCCCAAAACTCACCAAAGGCTTCATCTCACTCAGAGTAAAGCCAAACCCTTACAATGACCTACAAGACCGGCCACGACTTGGTCCACCATTATATCACTTCATCTCTTAAAATTCTCGCCTTGTTCATCTGCTTCAGTTCTAAATCTTCCAGCTCTTCCTTGCACCATCCTACCTCAGGTTGTTTGTTCTTGCAGTTTCCTTCTGCCTGAACCATCTGCCCCATGCAGCCATGTGGGTAACTTTTCACTTCCTGAAAGTGTTTAGTCAAGAGCCATAGTCTCAGTATGGTTACCCTAGAAACCCTATTTAAGGAGCTCTGGTAGCGTAGTGGTTAAGAGTCGGGCTGCTAACCTCAAGACCAGCAGTTTGTTACTACCAGCTGTTCCACAGGAGAAAGACGAGGCTTTCTCCTCCCTTAAAGATTTATAGCCTCATAAACCCTATTCAAAGGAGCTCTGGTAGCGTAGTGGTTACGAATCGGGCTGCGAACCGTAAGGTCAGCGGTTCGAAACTACCAGCCGCTCCGCGGGAGAAAGATGAGGCTTTCTACTCCCGTAAAGATTTACACCTCGGAAACCCTGTACAGGGTCGCTATGGGTCGGAACCGACTCGATGGCACTTAACAACAACAACAAACCCTATTCAGGGTTGTTATGAGTCAGAACCAACTCCATAGTACACCACCACCACTAGACACTCTATTTACAATTTCAGCACATGCCTTTGATACCTCATGTCCCATTCTCTGCCTCATTTTATTTTTCTTAGTATTTACCACTAATGTATTCTATATTTTATTTATTTTGTTTATAGTCTAGCTTCGTTATCACAATGTAAGCATCATAAGGGCAAGCTTTTTGTCTGTTTTGTTCACTTTACATTTCCAGTGTTAATCTGTACCTGGCACATAGTAGACACTCACTGTATTTGTTAGTAACTGCATTTTACACACGAGAAACCCAAGGCTCAGTGATATTAAATAATATACTCCAGATCACACAGCTGAGAAATGGCAGCCCTGGGTAGTTAAATACTCTGTGTTGCTTCACAACATAAAAACTAATTTAGCAAAAAGACAAGAGAGTAACATCAACAGCCCCAAACCAGCCAATCTTCCTCCTTACCACCACCTGAAGAAAAGCAATCTTTTAAATAAGGAAGGATTAGGTGCTCGGGAGGTAACAGAACAAGAGGAGAGCTACAGAAGAATTGTTCTGTGCACGCTTGGCTTGGAAGATGAGATTGTGAAGTGTTATTTAGCAAGGAGACAGGGGAGCCATTTCAAGCTTGTTCAGTCACAGGCTCGAAGGGCAGTGACTGTAATTAAATGGAGACCAGCTGCTCCAGGCTTATATAAAAGGGAGGCAGAGGAACTCAGCTACCTGAGGAAGATTTGCTGAGCCTGTTGGAATTGGTAGGCGAGAGTTTTTAGACAGTTACCAGCAATGAGACCCGTCTCATTGGCAATCCCACTGAGACCCACCATGCCCCCTACAGATTCCTTCCTTGTCCGTCCATTCTAGTGAGCACACAAACAGGACTTCTAAAAAGATTACCAGGAAGAACAATCAGAGAGCAACCCTATAATTAGATCTGCTAGAAAGCTTTGTTGAAATGAGGGCAGTGAGTTTTTAAAGAGTGTCTTATTTGAGGCATAGGAAATTTAACTGGGTAGTAGCTATGTTAGAAGAAGAAGCTAAGACCTCCTCCTCACATCTTGGAAGCCATATTGCTGGCACTGTCCCTTCTTGGGGACCCACTATCCCTTGGAGGTTGTACAGCATCTGGAACCAGACTCCAGGCTGGGAAGTCACTTCCTTGGAGAGTTGAGAGAGAGAGAAGACAGGGCAGGGTCTGAATCCTACAGTCAAAGCAGTTGTTGTTAGGTACCAGCAAGTAGGCCATAATCTTTACAAAAGCAGATCCCTAGGTCTTTATTCCACAGAGTTACTGGTTGGCTCCAAACCACCTGCCTTTTTGTTAGCAGCCGAGTGCTTAACTGCTGCACCACCAGATCTCTAAAGCAGAGAGGACAGCTCATGTAAGGTTGGGGTAGAGAGAGCAGGAAGCCAGAGCAAGGGTCTCGGTCAAGGGAACTCCAGTGCCTGGCACACAACAAGCCCCCCAGACCTGTATTTCTCTCCTGCTTCTTAACAAGAGCAAAATGAGGGCCAAGTCAGTGGCTCAGAGCAGGACGAGGAGGGACTCTTTTCAGAGGCATTAGGTTATGATCCAGAGAGCAGAAGAAGGGGAAGGAGTGTCCGCTGTAAAATGTGTCCACGGGCAGAGTTCAGCTGCTCTTTCTGCCCTCCATGGAGGGGCCAGTGAGGAGCAGCAGCGAGGATTCAGACCTCTGAGCACCTCCTCCACTCTTCCTTCTGAGCCCCTAGCTCTTCACATGTTCACCACCAGCAGGACCCTGGGCACCCCTCTCAGCTGATGGTCCCTCTTCCCAGCTGCTCTCCTTTTCTGGGAATTGCCCTCACCCACCCACAGGAAAATGCCTCCTTGTGGTCCATGAATGGGATAGAAGGGTATATCTTTCCATTTGGGAGGAGTCTACAGGGCTGTCTAGCCCCAGAGCTCACCTGGGATCTTCTAGAACTCATGGTGGGTCAGCTTCCCTCCCCCCACCTCTGCATCTTCCCTTCCTTACCTCTCCTGAACACTCCCCACCAGCCTTTGGCACAGGGCTCTAGAGATCCCAGTCTAAGACAATCCCAGCCTTAGTCATCTGTTGTCCTTGCCCTTACAACTGTGCTTATCTGAACTTCCAGACACCCTCTTTCCACTAAAACCAAAACCAAACCCACTACCATCTGATCAATTCTGACTCGTAGCGACCCTGTATAGGATTTTGGAGGCTTTAAATATTTATGGGAACAGAACGCCTCATATTTCTCCCACAGAGCAGTTGGGGGTTTGAACTGTCAGCTCTGCAGTTAGTAGTCCAGTGCTTATCCTACAGCACCACCATGGATGCTGATGATTCATGTGTTGCCCAATGAAAATAATTATTATGGGAGGTGACACATATATACAGGCAGTAATCTACAAAGTACATTATATACTCACATTCCATTCTAAGGCCGAATAGCATGGTGATCCCTAAGGTGATTCTACCTGGACTCCTGGGAATCTTGACCCTCCTTTTTAGTCTTGTGACCTCAGGCCTGCTGCATACCATTTTCATCTGTAAAATGGGGATATTAATTATCCTTTCCTCTTAAGAGAAGATGGAAAGAGAATATGGAAAAGCTCCATATCATCAGTGAAGACAAGGCCAGGGGCAGACTGTGGAACAGACCATCAATTACTGATATGCAAATTCAAGTTAAAGCTGAAGAAAATGAAAACAAATCTACGAGAGCCAAAATATGATCTTGAATTTATCCCTCCTGAATTTAGAGATCATCTGAAGAACAGATTTGA
>NW_006408952.1:427262-445416 GCF_000296735.1 Chrysochloris asiatica
CGCTATGAGTCGGTTCCGACTCGATGGCACCTGACAACAACAACAACTTAAGAGTTATAAGGAGCTCTGGTAACGTAGTCGTTAGGAACCCTGGTGGCACAATGGAGTAAGATGCTCAAGGTTAGTGGTTCAAACCCACTAGCAGCTTGATGAGAAACATATGAGGTAGTCTGCTTCCATAAAGGTTTACAACCTTGGAAACCCTATGAGTCAGTTCTCTTGTGTCCTCTAAGGTTGCTATGAGTTGGAATTGGCAGTGGGTTTTTTGTTTTGCTTTGCTTTGCTTTCCCATAGAGTTATTGTGTGGCACTGTAGGATAAGCACTGGATGATAAAGTGGATTTGAATCACAGTTCAAACTTGCCAGCTGCTCCTTGGAAACTTTGTACAGGGTCACTGTGATTCGAAGCCCACTCAAAGGCACTTAACAACAATTGTTAGAATGAAGTGAGTCAGTATATTTGAAGATCTCAGAATACTCTTGGCTCTTATAGTAACTGCATAGTTAAAAAAACGAAACAAAACAAAAGTTGCCATCGAGTTGATTCAGACTTTGGACTCATGATGACCTCATGTGTGTCAGACTAGAACTATGCTTCAGAAGGTTTTCAATGGCTGATTTTTTGGAAGTAGATCACCAGGCCTTTTTTCCGAGGTACTTCTGGGTAGACATGGACCGCCAACCTTTTGGTTAACAACAGAACATATCTATTGTTTGCAACACCCAAGTACTTCAAGTATGTAGTATATGCTAACTTTTTGTATTTGATGCTCACAATATCTCTGTGTGGGATACTTCGCATGCCCCACCTTACATCCTCTCGGCCAATCTGGTCACTCCCCATGGTGCAGTCACCTGCTGGAGCAGGTGTAACCCAGCAGTGCTTTGCTCAGTCTCTTACTTCCTGTTCGGGCTTTTTTGCCAACTGCTTGCCATGCCCATGGAACCCACTCAGTCATTCATACAAACCTGAAAATGTAAAGGAGTTCATTAACATTCCAGGCCACTGCCTTAGAATTGACCACTGGGGAATCAGAGTCAATGGGAAAAAATTCCTTTCAGGATAAGCGCCAAACTGCTAACTGCAAGGTCAGCACTTCAAACCCACTAGCCACTCTTAGAACCCCTATACAAGGTTGCTATGAGTTGGAACTAACTCAGCGACACGTAACAACAACCCACACCTTCAGTGGATAATTCTGAGGTATATTGTGCCCCATCAGGACCCAAGTTCAGTTGCCCATAGCACAATAACACATACTGGCTAGACTATCCCTCCTTCCTGGTTTCACCCTTCCCCATTGTCCTTCCCCAATTGTTAAGATCATGTCTCAAAATCAACTACTCACACACAAGCCCTTGCCTCTTGCTCTGCTTCTTGGGGAACCATAAAATGATGTACATGACAAAAGTAAAAGACTACAAAGAGGCGTATTCAGATCAGCACTGAACTTCAAACCACAAGGTCAGCAGTTCAAACCCACCAGCTGCACCTTGGAAACCCTATACAGAGTCGCTATAGTAGGAAACAACTCGATGGCACTTAACAACAACAGCAATCAGATCAAGCCAGAGTCTTCCACATCCTGAATCTCAAACCCTTACACCATGCCCTCTCCCAGTTCATACAATGCATACTAACACAGGCCTTCCAAAGTCCAATTAGGCAATAGGAGGCCAGGTAAGACATATCTATGGAGATCAGTTCACATACCTTCATATCACAGATCTCTTCTGTCCCTGCATCAAGTCAGCCTTTCACAACAAGAAAGTGGTGAATAGTGATTCCAGTTGACTGTGTCTAATTCCCCTTTGTAGCACCAGCACTCAGTTCAGGGCCTGTAATATAGTAAAAAGCCATTGCCTTCGGGTCAATTACAACTCAGTGATCCCATGTGTTTCAGAATAGAACTGTAGCGGTTTCAGTGGCTGTGATCTTTCAAAGTTATGTTGCTAGGCCTTTCTTCTGATGTGCCTCTGTGTGGATTTGAGCCTCCAATAATCCTTCAGTTAGTAGCCAAGTTGCTTAACCTTTTGCTCCACACAAGGACTCCATCTTATCGTAGGTGCTCAGTAAATGTTTGCTGGAAATTCAGACCCAGAAGTTGAACTATTGATGGTTTGCTTCCTTTTTGCTTTTTTTAAAATAAGTTTTTATTGTGAATTGAGTGATAGTTTACAAGGGAGAGCATCAGCTTTACATTCATCCTATCGTATTTTGTTTCATTGCAATGATTTCAGTCCCCTCCATGCGTCATCATCGTTCAACGGTATTTGCTTCCATTCCCTCTGGGTTTTTTATTTTGTTTTTGTTTTTTGTTTTGGATTTATACCGAAGCACTCAGGAATATATAACTAACAGCCTAAGAGTATACCCTGCATACCAGCCCCCTGGCCACCAGCACACAGCCCCTCTCCCTCCTTGATTCTAGAGTCCCCAACCACTCCATCTCTCCACGTCATTGTGTCTGCCTCCATCTCTGGTGTCACTGCTTCTCTGTATACACTCCTACACTCCGCTCTTCTCCCTTAATGATCCCAGGGCCCTCCACTCCTGGACTGCAAAATCAACCACTCCCTTCCTTTTGTTATAAAACGTCTACCTTTACAATCTTCACAATCAGTCCTGATAGCAATTATTCACTGTTGAACCACAAGAGTCTTATCTCTATCTCCTTTCACCAGTCCCATCTAGACAGGTTGGAAACCACTCAGTGGAGATTCTACCTTCCCCTGCACCCTCTGAAACTAAGCTCCCTTTTGAAACTTGTAAGCCAGTCACTTCATCCCTTTGTTGCCCCCCACCATTTTGGGTTGTTGTTGTTAAGTACCATGGAGTCAGTTCCAACTCATAGTGACCCTGCATATGGTTTCCGAGGCTGTAAATCTTTACAGGAGCAGAATGCCTCATCTTTCTCCCGCAGAACTGCTGGTAGTTTTGAACTGCTGACCTTGAGGTTGGCAACCCAACTCATAACCACTATGCTACCAGAGCTCCTGGTGGCTCCATTTTGGGTAGCCAATGTTTACAGAGGTTGTTTCCTTTTTTAAAATTGGGTGAAATGTACAAAGGGGCTTCAGAAAATTTGTGGAAAATTCCATGATGCATAGCAAAAATTTTCCATTTCAACACTTTTTACGTGTAAACTTCAATGACATTAATTTCATTCATCGTGTTGTGCAACCATCAACCCTATCCACTTCCAAATGCTTCCATCACCCTGTTAAGTCCCCCTTTCCCTCTCCCACCCACTCATCTCTGGTAACCACTAGCAAAGTTAGGTTTGTATATACTTGTCTACTTTAGAAATTTCACAAAGGGCTGTTTTTAAACTATTACTTTTTGTATGTGAGCACATCTGTTTCTATTCTTATTGTTTATTTTTTTATGCTGGTTTAGAATGTAATCTTGGATACACAAAGAACATATTGTTTACTTACTGTTTCTACCAAGCTAAATTAATATGGAACCATGTACCTGAAAATTATTCAAAAGTACTGGTTGACAGAAGTAAATCTCTAGGAAGTATCTCAAATGAATGGTTTATAGGACAATGCATTTCTAAGACACTTGTCCTGCCTTGCCCTTGTGGGTATTTGGATTTGTGACCACTGCACAGAGTGGCATACAGCAAATTATCACTTATATAGAAAGAGTTGCAGGAGCTAATCAGCACAACCCCTTCCTTGGACTTCTGGTCTATTCCTGTAACTTATTCAGCCTGTTCCCACTGCTGTCACCATAAGACACGATGTCCTGTCTTACAGATACTATAAGATCAGCGTGGTGCTCATGTGCTTTGTGATACCCACGCTGGTGCCCTGGTACATCTGGGGAGAGACTCTGTGGAATTCCTACTTCTTGGCCTCCATCCTCCGCTATACCATCTCGCTCAACGTCACCTGGTTGGTCAACAGTGCTGCCCACATGTACGGAAACCGGCCCTATGACAAGCACATCAGCCCTCGGCAGAACCCTCTTGTCACTCTGGGCGCCATTGGTGAGTAGGGTGTTGAGACACAATGGGGAGAATGGCAGCTCAGATTTTCTGAGTTTTTGAATTGTTTTATGGAATCTGGAAGGAGGCAGTGAAGTCAAGTGGAAGGAAATTGACCTGTTAAAATCCTGGTCCATGGACAAACCACTTAATCTCTTTGATTCACACTTCTCTGTAAAATGGGAATAGAAATGCCTATTTAATGGGGATGTTACAAGGATTAATTAGGTACCATAGATAAACTGCTAGGTAGAGTGCCTGGCACCTAGTGGATGATCAATATCCATTAATCAGCTGCTGTTGAGTCAATCCCTTGCTAGTACACACTGTTAGTACTTGGTTGCTAACCAGAAGGTTGGTGACTCAGGTCCACCTAGAGATACCTCACAAGAAAAAATGGCAATCTGCTTCTGAAAAATCAATCACTGAAAACTCTATGAAGCCCCGTTCTACTCTGACACACACGGAGTTGTCATGGTATTTTTAACGTAAAAATTTTCCTAAAGAAGATGCAGAAGTTGACTTTTCTCTCAGCCTGCAATGGTGATCATTTGGCAGACCTTAGAAGAATAAGACTTTCAGGCAGAGATATGGGAAGACACGAGACTTTGGTGTCATGAGATAACGCAAAATGGTTAAGAACAACTGGTTTGATTGAATCTTGTTTTCTCCACTTACCTTTGGGCAAGTTATTTGGCTTCTCAGAGCTCCATGTCTTCATCTATAAAGTGGGGATAACAGTATTTACCTCCTCCTGGAGTCTTTGGAGGATTAGTACGTAGTGTTTGCATCAGTGCTTCATGCAAAATAAGCCTTCAATAATGTTGCTTTCATTACTAGCATTACAGTCTTGGGCAAGTTACTTATCCCTGCTGTGGTCTTACTCTGGCATTTGGAAAGTGGGGATAACGCTAGTAACTAACTCAGGTGTGAGGATTGTAGAAGTTAGTACCTGTTAAAGCAATTAGAGTGACTGTTTGAACCCAGACAGAGCTCCCTCAAAAGTAAGGCCTAGTGATCTGCTTCTAAAACTTTGAAAACCTTGTAAAGTACAGATCTCCTCTGCACACATGGGGTTGTCATGAGGTGAAACGGACTCAACAGTAACCGATTCTAAAGTATTTACAGCTGTGCTTGGCACAGAGCAAGCGAGAAATAAATATTCTTTGTTGCTTTCTGGAAGTAACCCAGGCTTCTTAATACCCTAAACTTTAAGCACAGAGATTAAACCCAGAAAGGGCAATTTCTACTATTAAGTCATTGCTGTCGCTCAGTGATGAGTTTCTGCCACAACTCTATTGTTGTTGTTGTTAAGTGCCGTCGAGTCGGTTCCGACCCATAGCGACCCTGTACAGGGTTTCCGAGGGTGTAAATCCTTACGGGAGTAGAAAGCCTCATCTTTCTCCCGCGGAGCGGCTGGTAGTTTCGAACCGCTGACCTTAAGGTTCGCAGCCCGATTCGTAACCACTAGGCTACCAGAACTCTATTAGGAGCATCCATTTATAACTGCTCCAGGGGTCCTGAAGGCCTTGTCCACTAAGGTTGCCTGAAATACAAGGTAGGATAGAGACCAGATTTAGCTGTGGGATAATGGGATAAACTGGTAGAATAGTGCCTTGAAAAAGAGAAGGAGAATGTCCTTGGCCTCTCCTATTGATTTCCTATGAAGGGGGAGTCCTGGTGTGGCACTGCAGGCTAATTCGCTGAATTGCAAGGTCAGCAGCTCAAGCTCACCAGTCACTCCTGGGAACCCCTATACAGAGTCACTATGAGTCATAACCGACTCGACGGCCACAACAACATATACATATACATATGGAGTCCTGGCTAGTTTGAACCACCAGCCACTTCTCAAAAGCCCTATACAGGGTTGCTGTGGGTCAGAACTGATTCGACGGCACTTAACAACAACAACAGTAGTGAAGGGAGCCATGTTGTTTTTAGCAGTATGATTCATAACAGCCAAAATAAAGTTGAAGCAACCCAAAATTCCATAACTGATAAATGAATAAATACTGTGATATACTAACATAACATACTTCATTCTTCTTGGGTCAACTATCAACACTCGCGGAAGCAGCAGTCAAGAGATAAGACGACGTATTACATTGGGCAAATCTGCTGCACAGGAACTTTTTAAAGTATTGAAGAGCAAAGATGTCAGCTTGAGGACTAAGGTGAGCCTGACCCAAGCCATGGTGTTTTTAATAGCCTCATATGGATGCGAAAGCTGGACAGTGAATAAGGAAGATCGTAGAAGAATTGATGCCTTTGAGTTGTGGTGTTGGAGGAGAATACTGAAAGTGCCATGGACTGCCAAAAGAACCAATAGATCTGTTTTGGAAGAAGTGCAGCCAGAGTGCTCCTTGGATGCCAAGATGGCTAAGCTTCATCTCTCATACTTTGGACATATTTCTGAAGGGAACAGTCACTGGAGAAGGATGTCATGCTGGGTAAGGTGGAGGGTCAGAGAACAAGAGGAAGACCCCTAACGAGATGCATCAGCCAGGTGGCATCATTGATGGCGTCATGTGTCTGAGGTATTGAGGTTGGCCCAGGATTGGACATTGTTTCATTCTGCTGTGCATGGAGTCGCTATGAGTTGGTTCTGACTCGATGGCTCCTGACAACAACAACATACTAACATAATGGAATATTATTCAACCATAAAAGGAAAGACGATCTAGTACATATTACACCATAGATGATTCTTGAAAACATGTCAAGTGAAAAAAAACAATCAAAAAGTACCACATGCATAGTTCCATTTTATGAAATATCCAGAGTAGGCAAATCTATAGATTTAAAACTAGAGACAGAAAGTTATGTTAGATGATTGCTGGTTGCCTGTTGGGACAGGCGCACGCTCTAGAGTGACAGCTAAGAGGTGTGGGATTTTGCTTTGGGGATTATGAAAAATTTTATAAAATTGATTACACTGATGGTTGTACAACTGTATGAATATACTAAAAGCCATTTAATTATATACTCTGAATAAATGAAGTTTATGATATGGGGATTTTATCTCAATATAAACTGTTAATAAAAATAAATCAGAGATACGTTCGTTAGCCTACTCCTTTCTGCTCGTGGACACCGCGGAGGAAGCATCGTCTTTTTTTTTTTTTTCTCCCCCTCACCGCCGTCATGTCTAAGTCAGAGTCTCCTAAAGAGCCCGAACAGCTGCGGAAACTCTTCATCGGAGGTTTGAGCTTTGAAACAACAGATGAGAGCCTGAGGAGCCATTTTGAGCAATGGGGGACGCTCACGGACTGTGTGGTGATGAGAGATCCAAACACCAAGCGCTCCAGAGGCTTTGGGTTTGTCACTTATTCTACTGTGGAGGAGGTGGATGCAGCCATGAATGCAAGGCCACACAAGGTGGATGGAAGAGTGGTGGAACCAAAGAGGGCTGTTTCAAGAGAAGACTCTCAAAGACCAGGTGCCCACTTAACTGTGAAAAAGATTTTTGTTGGTGGCATTAAAGAAGACACCGAAGAGCATCACCTAAGAGATTATTTTGAGCAGTATGGAAAGATTGAAGTGATTGAAATCATGACAGACCGAGGCAGTGGCAAGAAGAGGGGCTTTGCATTTGTAACCTTTGATGACCATGACTCTGTAGATAAGATTGTTATCCAGAAGTACCATACTGTGAATGGCCACAATTGTGAAGTAAGGAAAGCCCTGTCAAAGCAAGAGATGGCCAGTGCCTCCTCCAGTCAAAGAGGTCGAAGTGGTTCTGGAAACTTCGGTGGTGGCCGTGGAGGTGGTTTTGGTGGGAATGACAACTTTGGTCGTGGAGGAAACTTCAGCGGACGAGGTGGCTTTGGTGGCAGCCGAGGTGGTGGTGGATATGGAGGCAGTGGGGATGGTTATAATGGATTTGGTAATGATGGAAGCAATTTTGGAGGCGGTGGAAGCTATAATGATTTTGGCAATTACAATAATCAGTCTTCAAATTTTGGACCCATGAAGGGAGGAAATTTTGGAGGTAGAAGCTCTGGCCCTTATGGTGGTGGAGGTCAATATTTTGCCAAACCACGAAACCAAGGTGGCTATGGCGGTTCAAGCAGCAGCAGTAGCTATGGGAGTGGCAGAAGGTTTTAATGATAGCCAGGAAACAAAGCTTAGCAGGAGAGGAGAGCCAGAGAAGTGACAGGGAAGCTACAGGTTACAACAGATTTGTGAACTCAGCCAAGCACAGTGGTGGCAGGGCCTAGCTGCTACAAAGAAGACATGTTTTAGACAATACTCATGTGTATGGGCAAAAAACAAAACAAAACAAAAAAAACTCGAGGACTGTATTTGTGACTAATTGTATAACAGGTTATTTTAGTTTCTGTTCTGTGGAAAGTGTAAAGCATTCCAACAAAGGGTTTTAATGTAGATTTTTTTTTTTCCGCACCCATGCTGTTGATTGCTAAATGTAATAGTCTGATCATGACGCTGAATAAATGTCTTTTTAAAAAAAAATAAATAAATAAATAAATAAATCAAATGAGAAAAGCTGTAAGGCCTCTCATAAAAACACCAAAAGGGGAGGTGATGAAGTAACCAGGAAAAATGATTCACTGGGAGTTGCGGAGTAACAGACAGGTCAATTTCAGAAACTTAACTAAGCAAACTTTAAAATTTACTTACCTATCTGAATGATTCTCATTTATCTTTTCCAAACTCTCCCAAGAAGTTTTCCTTTCTTTGCTCCAGCCCACAGGGAGGACTTCCTTTCTTTTCTCTTTAATTTTTCTGAACATTTCTATGTGGTTTGGGTGAAAGTTTATAGATCAAATTAGTGTCCCATTCAACAATTTTATGCACATTTTGTTTCGTGGCTATTGGTTACAATGCCCTCAATGTAACATATTGTTCCCACTTCCGTCCTGGGTTTCCTGTTTCCATTCACTCATCTTTCCTGCCCCTTCCTGCCTTCTGAACTATGTTTTTAAGCCAGGACTTTTGTTCTCAAGTGGATGATCATTCTAAAGAGCAAGTTCCTCATGGGTGGTGTTCATTTTATAGCTCTGTCTGTTGTTTCACTCAAAGCTTGATCTCCAGAAGTGGTTTCAGCTCCAGGTTTGAAGGGTGTCTGAGGGCCATTGTGTGATGATTTGCTTTTACAAACATACATCAATATGATCATCTGTTATTGGCCATTTAACATTTAACTTAAGTACAGCTCTAAAGTCATGGTAACATTTCTACAATTTATATGGGCAAATAAAAGCTTGTGACTTTATGTTGATAACTTTATTACTGGCTTTCTGTTTCTGTTGTCTGTTTAGCTTGGTTAGCCCTCTAAGTGAGCATCGGTGTTCAGTGGTAGAATTCTCGCCTTCCATGTGGAAGACGGGGCTTCAGTTTTCAGCCAATACCCAACTTCCAGCCTCTGTCAGTGGAGGCTTGAGTGTTGCCGTGATGCTAAAAACGTTTCAGCAGAGCTTCCAGACAAAGACAGATTAGGAGGAAAGGCCTGTGGATGAAAAGCAATGAAAACCCTATGATCACAACAGTTGGAACCACAATTGGTCATGAGGATGGCATACAACCTGGCAGCACTTCATTCCATTGTACGTGGGGGTCACCATTAGTCAGGGGTCACCAATAGCAGCCAACAGTAATAACAGCTCACTAAGTAAATGCTTCCTGAGAATATGAATCAAATCTTTAGCTCAGCTGAGTCTCCCACAGAGCCTGACACAGTGTCTTGCACATGACATTGTTGATGGGGGGAAAAAAATCTATAAGTTATTAAAATAACTAGGAATGCATTTCTGCTGTTACTGTAGTTGTGATTCGGTGCCATCAAGTCAGTTCTGACTCATAGTGACCTTATAACAACAAGATGGCACACTTCCTGGTCCTGCACCATCCCCACAATGTCTGAGTGCACTGTTGCAGCCACTGTGTTAGTCCATCTACTTGAGGGTCTTCATCTTTTTCATTGACCCTCCACTTTACCAAGCATGATGCCCTTCTCCAGGGACTGATCCCTTCTAAAGACATATCCAAAGTATGCAAGATGAAGTCATAACATTCTTTCTTCCTTTCAAGGAGGAGCATCCTGGCTGTGTTTTTTCCTAGATAGGTATGTTTGTTCTTCTGGCAAACCATAATACTTCCAATATTCTTCACCAACACCATAATTTAAACTCTAGTCTTCCATATTTATGGCCCAACTTTCACATGCATATGAGCTGATTGAAAATACCATTGATTGGGTCAGGCACAACTTAGTCCTCAAAGTGACATCTTTGCTTTTGAACACTTAAAAGAGATCTACTGGCAGCAGATTTGCCCAATGCATATTTGCCTATTGCCTGATTTCTTGACTGCTGCTTCTATGAACGTTGATTGTAGATCCAAGCACAATGAAATCCTTGACAATTGCGATTTTTTTCTCCATCTGTCATGATTTTAGGAGTCCTGGTGTGGCGCTCTGGGCTAGTGCGTCACACCGCAAAGTCGTTTGAGCTGCAAGATCAGTGGTTCAAGCTCACCAGCTGCTCCTTGGAAACCCTATACAGGGTTGCTATGGGTTGGAATCGACTCGATGGCACTTAACAACATCATGATCTTGTTTACTGGTCCAGTTGTGAGGGCTTTGGTTTTCTTAACACTGGGTTAAAAATACTGAAGGCTGTATTCTTTGATCTTCATCAGTAAGTACACATGATAGACTTTCAATAAATGGGTGATTTAAAAAATTGTTTGGAGAAGGAGTGATTGAGTTATTTAAATGACCGCTTTGTTTTCCAGGTGAAGGTTTCCACAATTACCATCACACATTTCCCTATGACTACTCTGCAAGTGAATTTGGCTTAAATTTCAACCCGACCACCTGGTTCATTGACATCATGTGCTGGCTGGGGCTGGCCACTGACCGAAAACGGGCAACCCAGTCGATAATCAAGGCCCGCAAGGCAAGGACTGGAGATGGCAGTAGCTGAGCCTGCAGCTGTCCGCCCAACATGTCTGCTGTTGACTCCTGTGTTCATTGCTTTTGTTACTGTGTTTTTTTTGTCCATTGGATTTGTGGGAGAAGCTTGAGGGTGGATGGAATCTATGTGGTTTGAGAGTTTTTTGTTTATCTCAAAGTAATGTCTAAATACAACTATCAGTGAAAGACATTTTTAAAAATCAATGCAACTGTATGATTTAACAGCATATGGACATGTGGTTTAATCGCTGTAACTACAATATGTCAAACATATGCTGTCATGTGTTCATACATGGTGTTAACCCTGGCAGGATGAAGGAATTTAATATTCTTTCAGTATGATTCTGAAGAGCATTTGTTTTGGTTTTTGACCAGTTAACTCAGCATTGCTTTTAAACACAGTATCTGAAGGAGCAGAGAGGCAGGGTAGAAGACAGAAGAATGTTTTGTTCTGTGATTATTGTACCTACCTGTGTTTTGTTTGATTTTCTGTGAGAGAATTGACAACTCTTCCAAATGAGAATACAGGAAATGGCTCTTATTTTTTGCCCTGTTTACAGCTTGTTAATGCTCCACTGTCTTTGCTTCAGAAAAGGTTCGATCACTGCCCAGCTAGTTTGTGTTTCAAGCTGTACGCCCAGTGGTCCTATAAATCAATGCCTGTGTGGGTGTTTGATTTTGTTCTCTTTGCTATTGTCATTTTAAAGGTGTATAACTCAGACATGCAGACATTGAATTAAGCTCAAATTAGGCTCTCATTTAAATGTTTAGACACCTAATTTATATTCTAATTGATCCTAGCCACTGATGCATGTACTTTAGCTATGTCTGCTAAATAAGCATATTAATTTTCCACACGAGGCCATCAGATCTTAATAACCAACAGTTATCTAGAACTCAGTGTCTACTAATGTTTTACTTGCATGCAGCCTTCATCGATTTTACAGCAAAATATAAAGTGATCATTATGTAGCTTCTGGATTTAAAAAAAAATTGTGTGTTAAGTTGCCTTGTAAAGAGCATGTTCAAATTAATAGGACACTGTGTCCTTTGTGTTAGATGTTAAGTCAGAAGGAAAGGTCTTGTAGTGTTATTGGAGCACTTTAAAGATAGATCTTTTCAAGAAAGAGTGAAGATTAAAAATTTAAATTTAAACTTTTGAAAAAAGAAATGATGCTAATAGGAATTTGTCATAATGAAGTTCTTCATCCAGCAGGTGTTTAACAGTGTTATTTTGCCATTAATAATGTGTAAAATCTGAGTGATTTGCAATAAATTATTATGAATTTGTTGGTGTTCTTGTCCAGATACTTACATGCTGCTTGGAGAAAGTTCTTTCACAGGCAGTTGGTGTTTCATGAAGAACCGTATGATTCGCAGCTGCTTGGGGCTCTAGGCTAACAACGGCCCCTGAGACTAGCTCTCTCCCATGCTAGCTGCCTCAGGCATATCCAGTCTACAAGCCAGCAGCTGGTCTCCTAGTGGTCATTTCCCATGTCTCGCTCAACAACATTGTCCCTTGCAGGACTTCCAGCTAATTAATAGGAACCTCTTCCTGGTCTCTGGATAAGAAAATAAGTTTGTGCTCAACTGCTAACTAGCAGTCCAATACTTTTGTGCAGGTGTGACATTGCAGGATAAGTATTAAACTGCTAACCACAAGGTTGGTGGTTCAAACCCACCAGGCACTTATTGGAAACCTTACACAGGGTTGCTGTGAATTGAAACCGACTTGATGGCACTTAACAACAACAACAACAACAACTAACAGAAAGGGAGTTCTGGTGTGGCATTGTAGGATAAACACTGAACTGCTAATGGCAAGGTCAGAAGTTCAAACACACCAGCTTCTGGGAAATCCTATACAAGGTCGCTATGAGTCAGAACCAACTCAGTGGCACTTAACAACAATAACACTAACAGAAAGGAGTCCTGGTGTTATAAGACAAGCATTGGACTGCTAACTATAAGGGCAGCAGTTCAAACACACCAGACAATTCTCGAGAATCCTACACAGGGTCGCTATGAATCAGAATCTACTTGACAGTACTTAGCAACAACAACTACAAAGCAGCGCCACAGCAGAAAGACCAGGCAATCTGCTTTTGTAAAGATTGCAGCCAAGAAAATGCTATAGAGCAGTTCTACTCGTGTTACATGGGGTCAGCATGCATTGGAGTTGATGCAACAACAGTAGGCTTGGTTTTCATGGCTTCTCTACTCCCACAGGCCATCTCTGAGAGCTTGAGGGATACCTCCCTTCAAAGGCAGAGGCCCCGGTATTCAAGGTAAGCCTGGGCTTCCTAACTGAGCAGATCACTACAGTTTAGTGTTCTGGGTACTCCATTCCGATCAGGACTTGTAGATTTGAAAAGAGGCTCTGATTCAGGTCCCCAACCATGCTGCTGGTCAGCTGTGTGACCTTGGAAAAAATCACTTTGTCCGAATCCAATTTGTTTTGTTTTGTTTTTTAATCTGCAAAGAGAAGGGATTAAACTAATGTTACCAATTGAATTCTGTTCCGAAAATATACACTGAAGTCCTAATTCCCATTATCTGTGAATGCGACTTTCTTTATAAGAAGTCTGAAGATGGTATCAGTTAAGATAGTATGACTCATGCTGGAGAAGGCTGGGTCTCAATGTAATCTGAATGATGTCTTATAAAAAAGGAGAGGCAGAAACAGGCAAAAGGAAAGTCAGCTATGTGAAGATGAATATCTATACTGCAAGGAAGGCCTGGGGCCACCAGAAGCTGAAAGAGACTTAAAAAAACAAACATTTTTCCTTAAAGCCTTTCAAGAGAACATGGCCCCCACCAACACCCTGATTCAAGCCACTAGCTTGCAGAACTATAATAATAAACTTCTCTTCTTACAAATTGTGATATTCTGTGATGGTGGCCTGAGGAGGGCTATCTAAGGTCTTGTGCAACCCGAACATCTGTGACGCTGTAGGATAAGCTCTGATCTGCAGAGTCTCTTTTAATTGCAAGGTCGGTGGTTCAAACTCACCAGTCATTCCTCAAAAACCCTATACAGGGTTGCTATGAGGCAGAACTGACTCAGCGACACTTAATAACAACAACATGAATTACAGCAACAGAGACCAGGATACACTGGACTTCAGACATGAAATGCCTCTCATTGGTGATCATCCTTTCTGAGACCTGGGAAGCCAATATTGAGAGGAAATAACTGAATCCAAGTGGCAAAACACAGATTGAGGCTAAAAACATAGAATGTTGTTGGTAAAAAAAATGTGCATGTGGGGCTATTCATTCCCAAAATACAATGAACCCAAAATAAATAAATATAATCTACCAGGAAAAGTAATTTAATGAAAGAAATTACTGCAAAAAGCTCTAAACCCAATCAAACCTTCTGTCATTCAGTAGATTCCAACTAATTGCAACCCTATCTAGCGTTTCTGGAACTGTATCTCTTGATGGGAGCATGTTTCAGAGCTGTTGGTGGGTTTGAACCACCAAACTTATGGTTAGCAGCCCAATGTCTAACCCATGTGCCACCAAGGCATAATGCTGTTGTTAAGTTCTGTCGAGTCAGTTCCAACTCATAGTGACCCTGTATACGGTTTCTGAGAAGCAGCTAGTGGGTTTGAACAACTGACCTTTCGGTTAGCAGTTCAGTCAGTGCTTATCCTACAGCGCCATACCAGTACTCTGAAGGCATAATGTTGTTGTTGTTGTTAAGTGCTGTAGAGTTGGTTCTGACCCATAGAGACCCTCTATAGGGTTTCCAAGGAGCAACTGGTGAGCTTGAACCACCGACCTTGCAGTTCAAACAACTTTGCAATCTGACGCATTAGCCCACAGCGCCACACCATAGGGTAGTATAAATAAAACTGAACTCCTACACCTGAATTTGGACTTCAGCTCCTAATTTTACTGTGCTGCCTTTGAGCATGTCTTTAGGCTAAAACATGTGCCTAATTCACTACTTAGCCTCTCTGAATCTCAGTATCCTCATTCACCAAACAGGAATGCTAGTGGTGGTTGCATTACTTCAAGTCAGTTCTGACTCTTTGACCCTGTGTCTGGTTTCTACAGCTATAAACCATTACAGGAGCAGAAACCTCATCTGTCTCCTTTAGAGCAGCTTGGTAGATTCGAACTCTGACTTTACGGTTAGCGGTGCAACTGCTTATTTGCAACAGATGAATGCACGGAGTGCAGTGCCTGTGGCTTGCAGATCTCCAGTAAACATCAGCTGAAGGTGAATGGCATGTTCCAGACAACAGAAACTGAGATGTATAGTGCAAGGAGCCCCAGATTGCAAATGAAGATCAGGGTCAGCTTCTAGTCTCGGTTTTACTACTAACTAGTTGGAAGACCCTAATCTCTCAGAACTGTAGTTTCCCCTTCTATAAATACACTTAGGTGGTGAAAATGTGAATCCAGTCAGCTGCTAATTAACTGGAGGTTGGAGTCTACCCAGAGGTACCTCAGAAGAAAGGCCTGGCAATCCACTTCTGAAAAATCAAGTCACTGAAAACCCTGTGGAGCTCAGTTCTACTCGGACACATATGGGGTTGCCCTAAGTCAGAATGGACTTGATGACAAGTTTTGTTTATTTGTTTTAAAGTGACTCAAAACTGAATTGGATTATATTGTTCAGCTCTGACATTTTAGGAGTCTTTCCAACCCCCACTGTCTACAGAAATCTCCTGCACACCGACAAAGCCTTTGCGGCAACTTGCCTCAGTTCTAGTGTTTTGTGTGTCACTCTGACACTGTAGCCACCTCACTGTGCCTTCACACTTTATCTAGAGGACAAGTCTTACCAGCAACATCACATATGCTTCAGTTAGCTCGTTTTTCTCCCTTGTCAGGAACTGGGATAAAAAAATTGTGGCGGGAAGAGGTTGAAGCGAATGGATAAAAATGAGCTTTGGTGAGTATCTGTGACGCTCCTAGATCCATTTCACTTCTATTCCCAATTATGGAGGACTGAAAGCTAGTTGTATTCACGGTGAGAAAAACATGGAAAGAAACATCCTAACCTATACACTGCTTTCTTTTTCCATTTTTAGCTCAGGGAATTCATCCAAATTCTTTCTTTCCCCTTCCTCTACGTCAAGGAAGTGCTATAAATGAACTGGAAACTCCTTTCCTTGTTCTCTCTCCTGCTCCCCTGTGGACTGTAGAGTTCATACCCACCCTTGGGAAACGGTGGCTTCTAAATTTGCCAGCACAGAAGCTAGAGAATGAAAAGCCCGGGTCAGAGCACACCTGTCGTGGAACAACCAACTCCTGTCTTCCTTTTCCTCTTCCTTTAACCTCCCAAGAAGCCTCGGACCTCCACCTGGAAAACCAGTCCAGGCACACCTTGCCTTTGACTCTCTCACAGGATTCCAAGGAAAATACCAACTGAAACCAGTGGGAGTTAGGCAGTGCTATTATGGAGTCTTTGGTGCAAGAAAGAGACATCTGGTGATGGTATAATTTGGGAACAGGTAAGCATGGTGGTTGAACATCATGAACTGTACATGTGAAGATGGTTGAGATGGCAAATGTTTTGTTACTTATAAATTTACCATTAAAACAAAAAGGGAAATAAATAAGATGTTGTCGTTAGGTGACCTCAAGTCGATTCCAACTGATAGTGCCCCCGTGTGCCAGAGTAGAACTGCCTCACCAGGTTTTCTAGGATGTAATCGGGGCTCTGGTAACATTGTGGGTTACGAGTTGAGCTGCTAGTCACAATGTCAGCAATTCGAATCTACCAGTCACTCCAGGGAAGAAAGATGTGGTTTCTGCTCCCATAAAGATTTACAGCCTCGGAAACCCTATACAGGGTCGCTATGAGTTGGAACCAATTCCTGGGCATATAACCACCACCACCACCAATCTTTACAGGAACAGATCCCCCTGCAGAGCTGCTAGGCAGGTGCAAACTGTTGACCTTTTGGCTAGTAGCTGAATGCTTAACTATTGCATCACCAAGCCCAGTGCTCTCCAGTTGATGCCAACTCATAGCAACCCTCTGTAGGGTTTACAAGAGTTTCTGGAGTAAACAGCCTCATCTTTCTCCCAAGGAGGGGCCAGTGTGTTTGAACTGCTGATCTTGTCATTAGCAGCCTAATGCCTACCCCACAGTGCCACCAGGATTCCTTAAATAAATAAGCTATTATATAGAATCAGGAGTCCTGGTGTGGCGCTGTGGGTTAATGTGCTGAATAGCAAAGTCGCTTTTTTACCACAGGGTCAGTGGTTCAAGCTCACCAGCTACTCCTTGGAAACTTTCTACAGGGTCAGAACCAACTTGACAGCACATAGCAACAACAATACAGAATCAATTCAAAAAGCGAACCTCAAAAAGAGTTCCCTTCCTTACAGTTCCTGACCTACACTGACCCTGGAAAAGAGATAAATTTGCCTTGAACCACCTGTTCAAAACCCCCAGCACTCAGAATTTAGTAAACCAACATCCCCCTTCCCCTTTCCGTGAGTCCTTTCCAGTGCAACCTTTCATGTTGGCATTGAGAGGAATCTCAGAAGCTATTTCTCTGATCAAAGCACCTGCTACTGGGAAGAGCCCCCTCACAGCCCTGTGTGTGAGGGTGGGGTGATGGAGAGTGGGGCTCCACACCAGGTACCTATCTTGAACACTGGACAGTATGAACTGGGTTAGTTGTGATATCTGATGTCACAATCAAATAAGTCTTTATAAGTGATCACTTTCCAGTTCCAGCACATTGGCGTCTCGTGCCTGAGATCGAGGAATAGGGAAGACACACTTCATTTCCTTTCTGACCCTGCAACGACTGCTCATAAATGCAAGAGCAGCTCTGGTAGAGCTGACTGGGCTCCTTCTCTGAACTAAAGAGCACTTATGTTTCCAGCATAATAAAGAGCTTATTCCAGATGTGCCAACCAATGAGCACATCTATTTGCACTGTTCTCAACAGCTCTTGCCAGACTGAGTGATTTGTCACACACCAGATCCAAATTCAAAGAGTCAGCTTGTTAGAATATGTATGCTGCTGCACCACAGCCAACAAAGCGAAAAATAATGTCAAACTCTATACCTTGGTCTGAGTAGTTTCAAATGGACATTTTAGAAGGAAGACCTTGATTTTGCCTTTATGTGGGAGACCCTTAAGCAATGTTATAGAAGGGTAAGTCAAAAAGTATTGCTAGATAGCTCCAAAGAGAGAACAAATCCTTACAGCAAGGATCATTCCCACCCCCTCCA